>NW_026779564.1:657500-915303 GCF_030144855.1 Hypanus sabinus | reverse complement strand
GGAGAGACCCCACAGGAGGAAGGGGGACGGGGAGGAGAGACCCCACAGGAGGAAGGGAGACGAGCAGGAGAGACCCCACAGGAGGAAGGGGGACGGGGAGGAGAGACCCCACAGGAGGAAGGGGGACGGGGAGGAGAGTCCCCACAGGCGGAAGGGGGTCGGGAGGAGAGACACCACAGGAGGAAGGGGGACGGGGAGGAGAGACCCCACAGGTGGAATGGGGTCGGGGAGGAGAGACCCCACAGGAGGAAGGGTTACGGGCAGGAGAGATCCCACAAGAAGAAGGGGGACTGGGAGGGGAGATCCCACAGGAGGAAGGGGGACGGGGAGGGGAGATCCCAAAGGAGGAAGGGGGACGGGGAGGGGAGACCCCACAGGAGGAAGGGGGACGGGGAGTAGAGACCCCACAGGGGTAAGGGGGACGGGGAGGAGAGACCCCACAGGGGGAAGGGGGACGGGAGGGGGAGTTCCCACAGGGGTAAGGGGGACGGGGAGGAGAGACCCCCACAGGGGGAAGGGGGACGGGGAGGAGAGATCCCACAGGCGGAAGGTGGACAGGGAAGAGAGATCCCACAGGATGAAGGTGGTTGGGGAGGAGAGATCCACAGGAGGAAGGTGGACGGGGAGGAGAGTTCCCACTCGAGGAAGGGGGACGGGGAGGAGAGACCCACAGGAGGAAGGGGGACGGGGAGGAGAGATCCCACAGGAGGAGGGGGACAGGGGAGGAGAGACCCCACAGGAGGAAGGGGGACGGGGTGGAGAGATCCCACAGGAGGAAGGGGGACGGGGAGGAGAGATCCCTCAGGAGGAAGGGGGACTGGGAGGAGGGACCCCACAGGAGAAAGGGGGGTCGGGGAGGAGAGATCCACAGGAGGAAGGGGGATGGGCAATTGAGACCCCACAGGAGGAATGGGGACGGGCAGGAGGGACCCCACAGGAGGAAGGGGGACTGGGAGGAGGGACCCCACAGGAGGAAGGGGGACTGGGAGGAGGGACCCCACAGGAGGAAAGGGGGACGGGGAGGAGGTCCCACAGGAGGAAGGGGGACGGGGAGGAGGTCCCACAGGAGGAAGGGGGACGGGAGGACGGTCCCACAGGAGGAAGGGGGACGGGGAGGGGAGATCCCACAGAGGAAGGTGGACGGGAGGAGAGATCCCACAGGAGGAATGGGGACGGGGAGGAGAGATCCCACAGGAGGAAGGTGGACGGGGAGGGGAGATCCCACAGGAGGAAGGGGGACGGGGAGGTGAGATCCCACAGGAGAGGAAGGGGGACGGGGGGAGAGATCACACAGGAGGAAGGGGGACGGGTGGGAGAGATCCCACAGGGGGAAGGGGGACGGGGGGGAGAGATCCCACAGGGGGAAGGGGGACAGGGATGAGAGACCCCACAGGGGGTCGGGGACGGGGAGGGGAGATCCCACAGGGGGAAGGGGGACAGGGAGGGGAGATCCCACAGGGGGTAGGGGCACGGGGAGCCCACAGGGGAAGGGGGACGTGGAGGAGAGAGCCCAAAGGAGGAAGGGGGACAGGGAGGAGAGACCCCCAAAGGAGGAAGGGGGACGGGGCCGAGAGACCCCACAGGAGGAAGGGGGACGGGGAGGAGATATCCCACAGGAGGAAGGGGGGACGGGGAGGTGATATCCCACTGGAGGAAGGGGGAAGGGGACGAGATCCCACAGGAGGAAGGGGGACGGGGCCGAGAGATCCCACAGGAGGAAGGTGGACGGGGCCGAGAGATCCCACAGAGAGGAAGGTGGACGGGCAGGAGAGACCCCACAGGAGGAAGGGGGACTGGGAGGAGAGACCCCACAGGAGGTAGGGGGACGGGGAAGAGAGTCCCCACAGGCTGAAGGGGGACGGGGAGGAGAGACACCAGAGGAGGAAGGGGGACGGGCAGGAGAGACCCCACAGGAGGAAGGGGGACGGGCAGGAGAGTCCCCACAGGAGGATGGGGGACGGGCAGGAGAGTCCCCACAGGAGGATGGGGGACGGGCAGGAGAGTCCCCACAGGAGGATGGGGGACGGGCAGGAGAGACCCACAGGAGGATGGGGGACGGGCAGGAGAGATCACACAGGAGGAAGGGGGATGGGCAGGAGATGCCACAGGAGGAAGGGGGACGGGTAGGGGAGTTCCCCACAGGAGGAAGGGGGACGGGGAGGGGAGATCCCAAAGGAGGAAGAGGGACGGGGAGCTGAGATCCCACAGGAGGAAGGGGGACGGGGAGGGGAGACACCACAGGAGGAGGGGGGACGGGGAGGGGAGATCCCACAGGAGGAGGGGGGACGGGGAGGGGAGACCCCACAGGAGGAAGAGGGACGGAGCCGAGAGACCCCACAGGAGGAAGGGGGGACGGGGA
The DNA here is from genome assembly GCF_030144855.1 of Hypanus sabinus. NCBI lineage: Eukaryota > Metazoa > Chordata > Chondrichthyes > Myliobatiformes > Dasyatidae > Hypanus > Hypanus sabinus. Next base: position 912,944 of record NW_026779564.1, on the reverse strand, counting down.
GGAGAGACCCCACAGGAGAAAGGGGGACGTGGAGGAGAGATCGCACAGGAGGGAGGAGGAAGGGGACGAGACCCCACAGGGGGAGTGGCCGAGAGACCCACAGGCAGAAGGGGGTCGGGGAGGAGAGACCCCACAGGAGGAAGGGGCGACGGGGAGGAGAGACCCCAAAGGAGAAAGGGGGACGGGGAGGAGAGACCCCACAGGGGAAAGGAGACGGGGAGGAGAGACCCCACAGGGGAAAGGGGGACGGGGAGGAGAGACCCCACAGGTGGAAATGGGGACGGGGAGGAGAGACCCCACAGGAGGGAAGGGGGACGGGCAGGGAGAGACCCCACAGGAGGAAGGGGGACGGGGAGGAGAGACCCCACAGGAGGAAGGGAGACGAGCAGGAGAGACCCCACAGGAGGAAGGGGGACGGGGAGGAGAGACCCCACAGGAGGAAGGGGGACGGGGAGGAGAGTCCCCACAGGCGGAAGGGGGTCGGGGAGGAGAGACACCACAGGAGGAAGGGGGACGGGGAGGAGAGACCCCACAGGTGGAATGGGGTCGGGGAGGAGAGACCCCACAGGAGGAAGGGGTACGGGCAGGAGAGATCCCACAAGAAGAAGGGGGACTGGGAGGGGAGAACCCACAGGAGGAAGGGGGACGGGGAGGGGAGATCCCAAAGGAGGAAGGGGGACGGGGAGGGGAGACCCCACAGGAGGAAGGGGGACGGGGAGTAGAGACCCCACAGGGGTAAGGGGGACGGGGAGGAGAGACCCCACAGGGGGAAGGGGGACGGGGAGGGGAGTTCCCACAGGGGTAAGGGGGACGGGGAGGAGAGACCCCACAGGGGGAAGGGGGACGGGGAGGAGAGATCCCACAGGCGGAAGGTGGACAGGGAAGAGAGATCCCACAGGATGAAGGTGGTTGGGGAGGAGAGATCCCACAGGAGGAAGGTGGACGGGGAGGAGAGTTCCCACTCGAGGAAGGGGGACGGGGAGGAGAGACCCCACAGGAGGAAGGGGGACGGGGAGGAGAGATCCCACAGGAGGAAGGGGGACGGGGAGGAGAGACCCCACAGGAGGAAGGGGGACGGGGAGGAGAGACCCTACAGGAGGAAGGGGGACGGGGAGGAGAGACCCCACTCGAGGAAGGGGGACGGGGAGGAGAGACCCCACAGGAGGAAGGGGGACGGGGAGGAGAGACCCCACAGGAGGAAGGGGGACGGGGAGGAGAGACCCCACAGGAGGAAGGGGGACGGGGAGGAGAGATCCCACAGGAGGAGGGGGACAGGGGAGGAGAGACCCCACAGGAGGAAGGGGGACGGGGTGGAGAGATCCCACAGGAGGAAGGGGGATGGGCAATTGAGACCCCACAGGAGGAATGGGGACGGGCAGGAGGGACCCCACAGGAGGAAGGGGGACTGGGAGGAGGGACCCCACAGGAGGAAGGGGGACTGGGAGGAGGGACCCCACAGGAGGAAGGGGGACGGGGAGGAGGTCCCACAGGAGGAAGGGGGACGGGGAGGAGGTCCCACAGGAGGAAGGGGGACGGGGAGGAGAGACCCCACAGGTGGAAGGCGGACGGGGAGGAGACCCCACAGGATGAAGGGGGATGGGGAGGGGAGTTCCCATAGGGGTAAGAGGGACGGGGAGGAGAGACCACAAAGGAGGAAGGGGGACGGGGAGGAGAGAGGCCACAGGAGGAAGGGGGACGGGGCCAAGAGACCCCACAGGAGGAATGGGGACGTGGAGGAGAGACCCCACAGGAGGAAGGGGGACGGGGAGGAGAGACCCCACAGGCGGAAGGGGGACGGGGACAAGATCCCACAGGCGGAAGGGGGACGGGGTGGAGAGATCCCACAGGAGGAAGGGGGACGGGGAGGAGATCCCACAGGAAGAAGGGGGACGGGGAGGGGACATCCCACAGCAGGAAGGAGAACGGGGAGGAGAGATCCCTCAGAGGGACGGGGAGGAGAGATCCCTCAGGAGGGACGGGGAGAACAGATCCCACAGGAGGAAGGTGGATGGGGAAGAGAGATCCCACAGGAGGGTAGTGGACGGGGAGGAGAGATCCCACAGGAGGAAGGGGACGGGGAGGAGAGATCCCACAGGAGGAAGGGGACGGGCAGGAGAGATCCCTCAGGAGGAAGGGGGACTGGGAGGAGGGACCCCACAGGAGAAAGGGGGACGGGGAGGAGAGATCCCACAGGAGGAAGGGGGATGGGCAATTGAGACCCCACAGGAGGAATGGGGACGGGCAGGAGGGACCCCACAGGAGGAAGGGGGACTGGGAGGAGGGACCCCACAGGAGGAAGGGGGACTGGGAGGAGGGACCCCACAGGAGGAAGGGGGACGGGGAGGAGGTCCCACAGGAGGAAGGGGGACGGGGTGGAGGTCCCACAGGAGGAAGGGGGACGGGGAGGGGAGATCCCACAGGAGGAAGGTGGACGGGGAGGAGAGATCCCACAGGAGGAATGGGGACGGGGAGGAGAGATCCCACAGGAGGGTAGTGGACGGGGAGGAGAGATCCCACAGGAGGAAGGGGACGGGGAGGAGAGATCCCACAGGAGGAATGGGGACGGAGAGGAGAGATCCCACAGGAGGAAGGTGGACGGGGAGGGGAGATCCCACAGGAGGAAGGGGGACGGGGAGGTGAGATCCCACAGGAGGAAGGGGGACGGGGAGAGATCCCACAGGAGGAAGGGGGACGGGTGGGAGAGATCCCACAGGGGGATGGGGGACGGGGGGGAGAGATCCCACAGGGGGAAGGGGGACGGGGATGAGAGACCCCACAGGGGGTCGGGGACGGGGAGGGGAGATCCCACAGGGGGAAGGGGGACAGGGAGGGGAGATCCCACAGGGGGTAGGGGCACGGGGAGCCCACAGGGGAAGGGGGATGTGGAGGAGAGAGCCCAAAGGAGGAAGGGGGACAGGGAGGAGAGACCCCAAAGGAGGAAGGGGGACGGGGAGGAGAGACCCCACAGGAGGAAGGGAGACGGGCAGGAGAGACCCCACAGGAGGAAGGGGGACGGGGAGGAGAGACCCCACAGGAGGAAGGGGGACGGGGAGGAGAGTCCCCACAGGCGGAAGGGGGTCGGGGAGGAGAGACACCACAGGAGGAAGGGGGACGGGGAGGAGAGACCCCACAGGTGGAATGGGGACGGGGAGGAGAGACCCCGCAGGAGGAAGGGGGATGGGCAGGAGAGACCCCACAGGAGGAAGGGGTACGGGCAGGAGAGATCCCACAAGAAGGGGGACTGGGAGGGGAGATCCCACAGGAGGAAGGGGGACGGGGAGGGGAGATCCCAAAGGAGGAAGGGGGACGGGGAGGGGAGACCCCACAGGAGGAAGGGGGACGGGGAGTAGAGACCCCACAGGAGGAAGGGGGACGGGGAGGGGAGTTCCCACAGGGGTAAGGGGGACGGGGAGAAGAGACCCCACAGGAGGAAGGGGGACGGGGAGGGGAGTTCCCACAGGGGTAAGGGGGACAGGGAGGAGAGACCCCACAGGGGGAAGGGGGACGGGGAGGAGAGATCCCACAGGCGGAAGGTGGACAGGGAAGAGAGATCCCACAGGATGAAGGTGGTTGGGGAGGAGAGATCCCACAGGAGGAAGGTGGACGGGGAGGAGAGTTCCCACTCGAGGAAGGGGGACGGGGAGGAGAGATCCCACAGGAGGAAGGGGGACGGGGAGGAGAGATCCCACAGGAGGAGGGGGACAGGGGAGGAGATATCCCACAGGAGGAAGGGGGACGGGGAGGAGAGACCCCACAGGAGGAAGGGGGACGGGGAGGAGAGATCCCACAGGAGGAGGGGGACGGGGAGGAGAGATCCCTCAGGAGGAAGGGGGACTGGGAGGAGGGACCCCACAGGAGAAAGGGGGACGGGGAGGAGAGATCCCACAGGAGGAAGGGGGATGGGCAATTGAGACCCCACAGGAGGAATGGGGACGGGCAGGAGGGACCCCACAGGAGGAAGGGGGACTGGGAGGAGGGACCCCACAGGAGGAAGGGGGACTGGGAGGAGGGACCCCACAGGAGGAAGGGGGACGGGGAGGAGGTCCCACAGGAGGAAGGGGGACGGGGAGGAGGTCCCACAGGAGGAAGGGGGACGGGGAGGAGAGACCCCACAGGTGGAAGTGGGACGGGGAGGAGACCCCACAGGAGGAAGGGGGACGGGGAGGGGAGTTCCCATAGGGGTAAGAGGGACGGGGAGGAGAGACCACAAAGGAGGAAGGGGAACGGGGAGGAGAGAGGCCACAGGAGGAAGGGGGACGGGGCCAAGAGACCCCACAGGAGGAATGGGGACGTGGAGGAGAGACCCCACAGGAGGAAGGGGGACGGGGAGGAGAGACCCCACAGGCGGAAGGGGGACGGGGACATGATCCCACAGGCGGAAGGGGGACGGGGTGGAGAGATCCCACAGGAGGAAGGGGGACGGGGAGGAGATCCCACAGGAAGAAGGGGGACGGGGAGGGGACATCCCACAGCAGGAAGGGGGAAAGGGACGAGATCACACAGGAGGAAGGGGGAAGGGGACGAGATCCCACAGGAGGAAGGGGGAAGGGGCCGAGAGACCCCTCAGACGGAAGGGGGTCGGGGAGGAGAGACCCCACAGGAGGAAGGGGGATGGGCAGGAGAGACCCCACAGGAGGAAGGGGTACGGGCAGGAGAGATCCCACAAGAAGAAGGGGGACTGGGAGGGGAGATCCCACAGGAGGAAGGGGGACGGGGAGGGGAGATCCCAAAGGAGGAAGGGGGACGGGGAGGGGAGACCCCACAGGAGGAAGGGGGACGGGGAGTAGAGACCCCACAGGAGGAAGGGGGACGGGGAGGGGAGTTCCCACAGGGGTAAGGGGGACGGGGAGGAGAGACCCCACAGGAGGAAGGGGGACGGGGAGGGGAGTTCCCACAGGGGTAAGGGGGACAGGGAGGAGAGACCCCACAGGGGGAAGGGGGACGGGGAGGAGAGATCCCACAGGCGGAAGGTGGACAGGGAAGAGAGATCCCACAGGATGAAGGTGGTTGGGGAGGAGAGATCCCACAGGAGGAAGGGGGATGGGGAGGAGAGATCCCACAGGAGGAAGGTGGACGGGGAGGAGAGTTCCCACTCGAGGAAGGGGGACGGGGAGGAGAGACCCCACAGGAGGAAGGGGGACGGGGAGGAGAGATCCCACAGGAGGAGGGGGACAGGGGAGGAGAGACCCCACAGGAGGAAGGGGGACGGGGAGGAGAGATCCCACAGGAGGAAGGGGGACGGGGAGGAGAGATCCCTCAGGAGGAAGGGGGACTGGGAGGAGGGACCCCACAGGAGAAAGGGGGACGGGGAGGAGAGATCCCACAGGAGGAAGGGGGATGGGCAATTGAGACCCCACAGGAGGAATGGGGACGGGCAGGAGGGACCCCACAGGAGGAAGGGGGACTGGGAGGAGGGACCCCACAGGAGGAAGGGGGACTGGGAGGAGGGACCCCACAGGAGGAAGGGGGACGGGGAGGAGGTCCCACAGGAGGAAGGGGGACGGGGAGGAGGTCCCACAGGAGGAAGGGGGACGGGGAGGAGAGACCCCACAGGTGGAAGTGGGACGGGGAGGAGACCCCACAGGAGGAAGGGGGACGGGGAGGGGAGTTCCCATAGGGGTAAGAGGGACGGGGAGGAGAGACCACAAAGGAGGAAGGGGGACGGGGAGGAGAGACCCCACAGGAGGAATGGGGACGTGGAGGAGACCCCACAGGAGGAAGGGGGACGGGGAGGGGAGACCCCACAGGCGGAAGGGGGACGGGGACATGATCCCACAGGCGGAAGGGGGACGGGGTGGAGAGATCCCACAGGAGGAAGGGGGACGGGGAGGAGATCCCACAGGAAGAAGGGGGACGGGGAGGGGACATCCCACAGCAGGAAGGAGAACGGGGAGGAGAGATCCCTCAGAGGGACGGGGAGGAGAGATCCCTCAGGAGGGACGGGGAGAACAGATCCCACAGGAGGAAGGTGGATGGGGAAGAGAGATCCCACAGGAGGAAGGGGGATGAGGAGGAGAGATCCCACAGGAGGAAGGTGGATGGGGAAGAGAGATCCCACAGGAGGAAGGGGGATGGTGAGGAAAGATCCCACAGGAGGGTAGTGGACGGGGAGGAGAGATCCCACAGGAGGAAGGGGACGGGGAGGAGAGATCCCACAGGAGGAAGGGGACGGGCAGGAGAGATCCCTCAGAAGGGGGACTGGGAGGAGGGACCCCACAGGAGAAAGGGGGACGGGGAGGAGAGATCCCACAGGAGGAAGGGGGATGGGCAATTGAGACCCCACAGGAGGAATGGGGACGGGCAGGAGGGACCCCACAGGAGGAAGGGGGACTGGGAGGAGGGACCCCACAGGAGGAAGGGGGACTGGGAGGAGGGACCCCACAGGAGGAAGGGGGACGGGGAGGAGGTCCCACAGGAGGAAGGGGGACGGGGAGGAGGTCCCACAGGAGGAAGGGGGACGGGGAGGAGGTCCCACAGGAGGAAGGGGGACGGGGAGGGGAGATGCCACAGGAGGAAGGTGGACGGGGAGGAGAGATCCCACAGGAGGAATGGGGACGGGGAGGAGAGATCCCACAGGAGGAAGGTGGACGGGGAGGGGAGATCCCACAGGAGTAAGGGGGACGGGGAGGTGAGATCCCACAGGAGGAAGGGGGACGGGGGAGAGATCCCACAGGAGGAAGGGGGACGGGTGGGAGAGATCCCACAGGGGGAAGGGGGACGGGGGGGAGAGATCCCACAGGGGGAAGGGGGACGGGGATGAGAGACCCCACAGGGGGTCGGGGACGGGGAGGGGAGATCCCACAGGGGGAAGGGGGACAGGGAGGGGAGATCCCACAGGGGGTAGGGGCACGGGGAGCCCACAGGGGAAGGGGGACGTGGAGGAGAGAGCCCAAAGGAGGAAGGGGGACAGGGAGGAGAGACCCCAAAGGAGGAAGGGGGACGGGGCCGAGAGACCCCACAGGAGGAAGGGGGACGGGGAGGAGATATCCCACAGGAGGAAGGGGGACGGGGAGGTGATATCCCACTGGAGGAAGGGGGAAGGGGACGAGATCCCACAGGAGGAAGGGGGACGGGGCCGAGAGATCCCACAGGAGGAAGGTGGACGGGGCCGAGAGATCCCACAGGGGGAAGGTGGACGGGGAAAAGATCCCACAGGAGGAAGGGGGACGGGCAGGAGAGACCCCACAGGAGGAAGGGGGACGGGAGGAGAGACCCCACAGGAGGAAGGGGGACGGGGAGGAGAGACCCCACAGGAGGTAGGGGGACGGGGAGGAGAGTCCCCACAGGCGGAAGGGGGACGGGGAGGAGAGACACCAGAGGAGGAAGGGGACGGGCAGGAGAGACCCCACAGGAGGAAGGGGGACGGGCAGGAGAGACCCCACAGGCGGAAGGGGGTCGGGGAGGAGAGTCCCCACAGGCGGAAGGGGGACGGGCAGGAGAGACCCCACAGGAGGAAGGGGGACGGGCAGGAGAGTCCCCACAGGAGGATGGGGGACGGGCAGGAGAGTCCCCACAGGAGGATGGGGGACGGGCAGGAGAGATCACACAGGAGGAAGGGGGATGGGCAGGAGATGCCACAGGAGGAAGGGGGACGGGTAGGGGAGTTCCCACAGGAGGAAGGGGGACGGGGAGGGGAGATCCCAAAGGAGGAAGAGGGACGGGGAGCTGAGATCCCACAGGAGGAAGGGGGTCGGGGAGGGGAGACACCACAGGAGGAGGGGGGACGGGGAGGGGAGATCCCACAGGAGGAGGGGGGACGGGGAGGGGAGACCCCACAGGAGGAAGAGGGACGGAGCCGAGAGACCCCACAGGAGGAAGGGGGACGGGGAGGAGAGACCCCACAGGAGAAAGGGGGACGGGGAGGAGAGATCGCACAGGAGGGAGGAGGAAGGGGACGAGACCCCACAGGGGGAGTGGCCGAGAGACCCCAGAGGCAGAAGGGGGTCGGGGAGGAGAGACCCCACAGGAGGAAGGGGGACGGGGAGGAGAGACCCCAAAGGAGAAAGGGGGACGGGGAGGAGAGACCCCACAGGGGAAAGGAGACGGGGAGGAGAGATCCCACAGGGGAAAGGGGGACGGGGAGGAGAGACCCCACAGGGGGTAGCGAGACGGGGAGGGGAGATCCCACAGGGGGAAGGGGGACGGGGAGCTGAGATCCCACAGGAGGAAGGGGGACGGGGCCGAGAGACCGCACAGGAGGAAGGGGGACGTGGAGGAGAGACCCCACAGGAGGAAGGGGGACGGGGAGGAGAGATCCCACAGGAGGAAGGAGGAAGGGTACGAGATCCCACAGGAGGAATGGGGACGGGGGGGAGGGATCCCACAGGGGGAAGGGAGACGGGGGGAGAGACCCCGCAGGGGGAAGGGGGACGGGGAGGAGATACCACACAGCGGAAAGGGGACGGGGAGGAGAGACCCCAAAGGGGGAAGGGGGACGGGGAGGAGAGACCCCACAGGGGGTAGCGGGACGGGGAGGGGAGATCCCACAGGGGGAAGGGGGACAGGGAGGGGAGATCCCACAGGGGGAAGGGGGACAGGGAGGGGAGATCCCACAGAGGGTAGGGGCACGGGGAGCCCACAGGGGGAAGGGGGACGTGGAGGAGAGAGCCCACAGGAGGAAGGGGGACAGGGAGGAGAGACCCCACAGGGGGAAGCGGGACGGGGAGGAGAGACCCCACAGAAGGAATGGGGACGGGGCCGAGAGACCCCACAGGAGGAAGAGGGACGGGGAGGAGATATCCCACAGGAGGAAGGGGGACGGGGAGGTGATATCCCACTGGAGGAAGGGGGAAGGGGACGAGATCCCACAGGGGGAAGGGGGACGGGGAGGTGATATCCCACTGGAGGAAGGGGGAAGGGGACGAGATCACACAGGAGGAAGGGGGAAGGGGACGAGATCCCACAGGAGGAAGGGGGAAGGGGCCGAGAGACCCCTCAGACGGAAGGGGGTCGGGGAGGAGAGACCCCACAGGAGGAATGGGGACAGGGCCGAGAGATCCCACAGGGGGAAGGGAGACGGGCAGGAGAGACCCCACAGGAGGAAGGGGGACGGGGAGGAGAGACCCCACAGGAGGAAGGGGGACGGGGAGGAGATATCCCACAGGAGGAAGGGGGACGGGGAGGTGATATCCCACTGGAGGAAGGGGGAAGGGGACGAGATCCCACAGGAGGAAGGGGGACGGGGCCGAGAGATCCCACAGGAGGAAGGTGGACGGGGCCGAGAGATCCCACAGGGGGAAGTGGACGGGGAAAAGATCCCACAGGAGGAAGGGGGACGGGCAGGAGAGACCCCACAGGAGGAAGGGGGACGGGAGGAGAGACCCCACAGGAGGAAGGGGGACGGGGAGGAGAGACCCCACAGGAGGTAGGGGGACGGGGAGGAGAGTCCCCACAGGCGGAAGGGGGACGGGGAGGAGAGACACCAGAGGAGGAAGGGGACGGGCAGGAGAGACCCCACAGGAGGAAGGGGGACGGGCAGGAGAGACCCCACAGGCGGAAGGGGGTCGGGGAGGAGAGTCCCCACAGGCGGAAGGGGGACGGGCAGGAGAGACCCCACAGGAGGAAGGGGGACGGGCAGGAGAGTCCCCACAGGAGGATGGGGGACGGGCAGGAGAGTCCCCACAGGAGGATGGGGGACGGGCAGGAGAGATCACACAGGAGGAAGGGGGATGGGCAGGAGATGCCACAGGAGGAAGGGGGACGGGTAGGGGAGTTCCCACAGGAGGAAGGGGGACGGGGAGGGGAGATCCCAAAGGAGGAAGAGGGACGGGGAGCTGAGATCCCACAGGAGGAAGGGGGACGGGGAGGGGAGACACCACATGAGGAGGGGGGACGGGGAGGGGAGATCCCACAGGAGGAGGGGGGACGGGGAGGGGAGACCCCACAGGAGGAAGAGGGACGGAGCCGAGAGACCCCACAGGAGGAAGGGGGACGGGGAGGAGAGACCCCACAGGAGAAAGGGGGACGGGGAGGAGAGATCGCACAGGAGGGAGGAGGAAGGGGACGAGACCCCACAGGGGGAGTGGCCGAGAGACCCCACAGGCAGAAGGGGGTCGGGGAGGAGAGACCCCACAGGAGGAAGGGGGACGGGGAGGAGAGACCCCAAAGGAGAAAGGGGGACGGGGAGGAGAGACCCCACAGGGGAAAGGAGACGGGGAGGAGAGACCCCACAGGGGAAAGTGGGACGGGGAGGAGAGACCCCACAGGGGGTAGCGGGACGGGGAGGGGAGATCCCACAGGGGGAAGGGGGACGGGGAGCTGAGATCCCACAGGAGGAAGGGGGACGGGGCCGAGAGACCGCACAGGAGGAAGGGGGACGTGGAGGAGAGACCCCACAGGAGGAAGGGGGACGGGGCCGAGAGGCCCCACAGGAGGAAGAGGGACGTGGAGGAGATATCCCACAGGAGGAAGGGGGACGGGGTGGAGATATCCCACTGGAGGAAGGGGGAAGGGGACGAGATCCTACAGGAGGAAGGGGGAAGGGGACGAGATCCCACAGGAGGAAGGAGGACGGGGCCGAGAGACCCCACAGGCGGAAGGGGGTCGGGGAGGAGAGACCCCACAGGAGGAAGGGGGACGGGGAGGAGAGACCCCACAGGAGGAAGGGGGACGGGGAGGAGAGACCCCACAGGAGGAAGGGGGACGGGCAGGAGAGACCCCACAGGAGGAAGGGGGACGGGGAGGAGAGACCCCACAGGAGGAAGGGGGACGGGGAGGAGAGTCCCCACAGGCGGAAGGGGGACGGGGAGGAGAGACACCACAGGAGGAAGGGGGACGGGGAGGAGAGACCCCACAGGTGGAATGGGGATGGGGAGGAGAGACCCCACAGGAGGAAGGGGGACGGGCAGGAGAGACCCCACAGGAGGAAGGGGGATGGGCAGGAGAGACCCCACAGGAGGAAGGGGGACGGGCAGGAGAGTCCCCACAGGAGGAAGGGGGACGGGCAGGAGAGATCCCAAAGGAGGAAGGGGGACAGGGAGCTGAGATCCCACAGGAGGAAGGGGGACGGGGAGGGGAGACCCCACAGGAGGAAGGGGGACGGGGAGGGGAGACCCCACAGGAGGAAGGGTGACGGGGAGGATAGACCCCACAGGAGGAAGGAGGAAGGGTACGAGACCCCACAGGAGGAAGGGGGAGTGGCCGAGAGACCCCACAGGCGGAAGGGGGTCGGGGAGGAGAGACCCCACAGGAGGAAGGTGGACGGGGCTGAGAGATCCCACAGGGGGAAGGTGGACGGGGACGAGATCCCACAGGAGGAAGGGGGACGGGGCGCAGAGATCCCACAGGAGTCAGAGGGTCGGGGAGGAGAGATCCTACAGGAGTCAGGGGGACGGGGAGCAGTGACCCCACAGGAGGAAGGGGGACGGGGAGGAGAGATCCCACAGGAAGAAGGTGGACGGGGCTGAGAGATCCCACAGGGGGAAGGTGGACGGGGACGAGATCCCACAGGAGGAAGGGGGACGGGGCGCAGAGATCCCACAGGAGTCAGAGGGTCGGGGAGGAGAGATCCTACAGGAGTCAGGGGGACGGGGAGCAGTGACCCCACAGGAGGAAGGGGGACGGGGAGCAGAGACCCCACAGGAGTAAGGGGGACGGGGAGCAGAGATCCCACAGGAGGAAGGGGGACGGGGAGGAGAGACCACACAGGAGGAAGGGGGACGGGGAGGAGAGACCCCTCAGGAGGAAGGGGGACGGGGCCGAGAGACCCCACAGGAGGAAGGGGGACGGGGAGGAGAGACCCCACAGGAGGAAGGGGGACGGGGAGGAGAGACCCCACAGGAGGAAGGGGGACGGGGAGGAGAGATCCCACAGGAGGAAGGGGGACGGGCAGGAGAGTCCCCACAGGAGGAAGGGGGACGGGCAGGAGAGATCCCACAGGAGGAAGGGGGACTGGGAGGAGAGACCCCACAGGAGGAAGCGGGACGGGGACGGGAGATCCCACAGGGGGAAGGGGGACGGGGAGGGGAGATCCCAAAGGAGGAAGGGGGACAGGGAGCTGAGATCCCACAGGAGGAAGGGGGACGGGCAGGAGAGTCCCCACAGGAGGAAGGGGGACGGGCAGGAGAGATCCCACAGGAGGAAGGGGGACTGGGAGGAGAGACCCCACAGGAGGAAGGGGGACGGGGACGGGAGATCCCACAGGGGGAAGGGGGACGGGGAGGGGAGATCCCAAAGGAGGAAGGGGGACAGGGAGCTGAGATCCCACAGGAGGAAGGGGGACGGGGAGGGGAGACCCCACAGGAGGAAGGGGGACGGGGAGGGGAGACCCCACAGGAGGAAGGGTGACGGGGAGGATAGACCCCACAGGAGGAAGGAGGAAGGGTACGAGACCCCACAGGAGGAAGGGGGAGTGGCCGAGAGACCCCACAGGCGGAAGGGGGTCGGGGAGGAGAGACCCCACAGGAGGAAGTGGGACGGGGAGGAGAGACCCCAAAGGAGAAAGGGGGACGGGGAGGAGAGCCCCACAGGAGGAAGGGGTACGGGGCCGAGAGACCCCACAGGAGGAAGGGGGACGGGGAGGAGAGATCTCACAGGAGGAAGGTGGACGGGGCTGAGAGATCCCACAGGGGGAAGGTGGACGGGGACGAGATCCCACAGGAGGAAGGGGGACGGGGAGCAGAGATCCCATAGGAGTCAGAGGGACGGGGAGGAGAGATCCTACAGGAGTCAGGGGGACGGGGAGCAGTGACCCCACAGGAGGAAGGGGGACGGGGAGCAGAGACCCCACAGGAGGAAGGGGGACGGGGAGCAGAGATCCCACAGGAGGAAGGGGGACGGGGAGGAGAGACCACACAGGAGGAAGGGGGACGGGGAGGAGAGACCCCTCAGGAGGAAGGGGGACGGGGCCGAGAGACCCCACAGGAGGAAGGGGGACGGGGAGGAGAGACCCCACAGGAGGAAGGGGGACGGGGAGGAGAGACCCCACAGGAGGAAGGGGGACGGGGAGGAGAGATACAAAAGGAGGAAGGAGGAAGGGGACGAGATCCCACAGGAGGAAGGGGGACAGGGAGGGGAGATCCCACAGAGGGTAGGGGCACGGGGAGCCCACAGGGGGAAGGGGGACGTGGAGGAGAGAGCCCACAGGAGGAAGGGGGACAGGGAGGAGAGACCCCACAGGGGGAAGCGGGACGGGGAGGAGAGACCCCACAGAAGGAATGGGGACGGGGCCGAGAGACCCCACAGGAGGAAGAGGGACGGGGAGGAGATATCCCACAGGAGGAAGGGGGACGGGGAGGTGATATCCCACTGGAGGAAGGGGGAAGGGGACGAGATCCCACAGGGGGAAGGGGGACGGGGAGGTGATATCCCACTGGAGGAAGGGGGAAGGGGACGAGATCACACAGGAGGAAGGGGGAAGGGGACGAGATCCCACAGGAGGAAGGGGGAAGGGGCCGAGAGACCCCTCAGACGGAAGGGGGTCGGGGAGGAGAGACCCCACAGGAGGAATGGGGACAGGGCCGAGAGATCCCACAGGGGGAAGGGAGACGGGTAGGAGAGACCCCACAGGAGGAAGGGGGACGGGGAGGAGAGACCCCACAGGAGGAAGGTGGACGGGGAGGAGATATCCCACAGGAGGAAGGGGGACGGGGAGGTGATATCCCACTGGAGGAAGGGGGAAGGGGACGAGATCCCACAGGAGGAAGGGGGACGGGGCCGAGAGATCCCACAGGAGGAAGGTGGACGGGGCCGAGAGATCCCACAGGGGGAAGTGGACGGGGAAAAGATCCCACAGGAGGAAGGGGGACGGGCAGGAGAGACCCCACAGGAGGAAGGGGGACGGGAGGAGAGACCCCACAGGAGGAAGGGGGACGGGGAGGAGAGACCCCACAGGAGGTAGGGGGACTGGGAGGAGAGTCCCCACAGGCGGAAGGGGGACGGGGAGGAGAGACACCAGAGGAGGAAGGGGACGGGCAGGAGAGACCCCACAGGAGGAAGGGGGACGGGCAGGAGAGACCCCACAGGCGGAAGGGGGTCGGGGAGGAGAGTCCCCACAGGCGGAAGGGGGACGGGCAGGAGAGACCCCACAGGAGGAAGGGGGACGGGCAGGAGAGTCCCCACAGGAGGATGGGGGACGGGCAGGAGAGTCCCCACAGGAGGATGGGGGACGGGCAGGAGAGATCACACAGGAGGAAGGGGGATGGGCAGGAGATGCCACAGGAGGAAGGGGGACGGGTAGGGGAGTTCCCACAGGAGGAAGGGGGACGGGGAGGGGAGATCCCAAAGGAGGAAGAGGGACGGGGAGCTGAGATCCCACAGGAGGAAGGGGGACGGGGAGGGGAGACACCACATGAGGAGGGGGGACGGGGAGGGGAGATCCCACAGGAGGAGGGGGGACGGGGAGGGGAGACCCCACAGGAGGAAGAGGGACGGAGCCGAGAGACCCCACAGGAGGAAGGGGGACGGGGAGGAGAGACCCCACAGGAGAAAGGGGGACGGGGAGGAGAGATCGCACAGGAGGGAGGAGGAAGGGGACGAGACCCCACAGGGGGAGTGGCCGAGAGACCCCACAGGCAGAAGGGGGTCGGGGAGGAGAGACCCCACAGGAGGAAGGGGGACGGGGAGGAGAGACCCCAAAGGAGAAAGGGGGACGGGGAGGAGAGACCCCACAGGGGAAAGGAGACGGGGAGGAGAGACCCCACAGGGGAAAGGGGGACGGGGAGGAGAGACCCCACAGGGGGTAGCGGGACGGGGAGGGGAGATCCCACAGGGGGAAGGGGGACGGGGAGCTGAGATCCCACAGGAGGAAGGGGGACGGGGCCGAGAGACCGCACAGGAGGAAGGGGGACGTGGAGGAGAGACCCCACAGGAGGAAGGGGGACGGGGCCGAGAGGCCCCACAGGAGGAAGAGGGACGTGGAGGAGATATCCCACAGGAGGAAGGGGGACGGGGTGGAGATATCCCACTGGAGGAAGGGGGAAGGGGACGAGATCCTACAGGAGGAAGGGGGAAGGGGACGAGATCCCACAGGAGGAAGGAGGACGGGGCCGAGAGACCCCACAGGCGGAAGGGGGTCGGGGAGGAGAGACCCCACAGGAGGAAGGGGGACGGGGAGGAGAGACCCCACAGGAGGAAGGGGGACGGGGAGGAGAGACCCCACAGGAGGAAGGGGGACGGGCAGGAGAGACCCCACAGGAGGAAGGGGGACGGGGAGGAGAGACCCCACAGGAGGAAGGGGGACGGGGAGGAGAGTCCCCACAGGCGGAAGGGGGACGGGGAGGAGAGACACCACAGGAGGAAGGGGGACGGGGAGGAGAGACCCCACAGGTGGAATGGGGATGGGGAGGAGAGACCCCACAGGAGGAAGGGGGACGGGCAGGAGAGACCCCACAGGAGGAAGGGGGATGGGCAGGAGAGACCCCACAGGAGGAAGGGGGACGGGCAGGAGAGTCCCCACAGGAGGAAGGGGGACGGGCAGGAGAGATCCCAAAGGAGGAAGGGGGACAGGGAGCTGAGATCCCACAGGAGGAAGGGGGACGGGGAGGGGAGACCCCACAGGAGGAAGGGGGACGGGGAGGGGAGACCCCACAGGAGGAAGGGTGACGGGGAGGATAGACCCCACAGGAGGAAGGAGGAAGGGTACGAGACCCCACAGGAGGAAGGGGGAGTGGCCGAGAGACCCCACAGGCGGAAGGGGGTCGGGGAGGAGAGACCCCACAGGAGGAAGTGGGACGGGGAGGAGAGACCCCAAAGGAGAAAGGGGGACGGGGAGGAGAGCCCCACAGGAGGAAGGGGTACGGGGCCGAGAGACCCCACAGGAGGAAGGGGGACGGGGAGGAGAGATCCCACAGGAGGAAGGTGGACGGGGCTGAGAGATCCCACAGGGGGAAGGTGGACGGGGACGAGATCCCACAGGAGGAAGGGGGACGGGGCGCAGAGATCCCACAGGAGTCAGAGGGTCGGGGAGGAGAGATCCTACAGGAGTCAGGGGGACGGGGAGCAGTGACCCCACAGGAGGAAGGGGGACGGGGAGCAGAGACCCCACAGGAGTAAGGGGGACGGGGAGCAGAGATCCCACAGGAGGAAGGGGGACGGGGAGGAGAGACCACACAGGAGGAAGGGGGACGGGGAGGAGAGACCCCTCAGGAGGAAGGGGGACGGGGCCGAGAGACCCCACAGGAGGAAGGGGGACGGGGAGGAGAGACCCCACAGGAGGAAGGGGGACGGGGAGGAGAGACCCCACAGGAGGAAGGGGGACGGGGAGGAGAGATCCCACAGGAGGAAGGGGGACGGGCAGGAGAGTCCCCACAGGAGGAAGGGGGACGGGCAGGAGAGATCCCACAGGAGGAAGGGGGACTGGGAGGAGAGACCCCACAGGAGGAAGCGGGACGGGGACGGGAGATCCCACAGGGGGAAGGGGGACGGGGAGGGGAGATCCCAAAGGAGGAAGGGGGACAGGGAGCTGAGATCCCACAGGAGGAAGGGGGACGGGCAGGAGAGTCCCCACAGGAGGAAGGGGGACGGGCAGGAGAGATCCCACAGGAGGAAGGGGGACTGGGAGGAGAGACCCCACAGGAGGAAGGGGGACGGGGACGGGAGATCCCACAGGGGGAAGGGGGACGGGGAGGGGAGATCCCAAAGGAGGAAGGGGGACAGGGAGCTGAGATCCCACAGGAGGAAGGGGGACGGGGAGGGGAGACCCCACAGGAGGAAGGGGGACGGGGAGGGGAGACCCCACAGGAGGAATGGTGACGGGGAGGATAGACCCCACAGGAGGAAGGAGGAAGGGTACGAGACCCCACAGGAGGAAGGGGGAGTGGCCGAGAGACCCCACAGGCGGAAGGGGGTCGGGGAGGAGAGACCCCACAGGAGGAAGTGGGACGGGGAGGAGAGACCCCAAAGGAGAAAGGGGGACGGGGAGGAGAGCCCCACAGGAGGAAGGGGTACGGGGCCGAGAGACCCCACAGGAGGAAGGGGGACGGGGAGGAGAGATCTCACAGGAGGAAGGTGGACGGGGCTGAGAGATCCCACAGGGGGAAGGTGGACGGGGACGAGATCCCACAGGAGGAAGGGGGACGGGGAGCAGAGATCCCATAGGAGTCAGAGGGACGGGGAGGAGAGATCCTACAGGAGTCAGGGGGACGGGGAGCAGTGACCCCACAGGAGGAAGGGGGACGGGGAGCAGAGACCCCACAGGAGGAAGGGGGACGGGGAGCAGAGATCCCACAGGAGGAAGGGGGACGGGGAGGAGAGACCACACAGGAGGAAGGGGGACGGGGAGGAGAGACCCCTCAGGAGGAAGGGGGACGGGGCCGAGAGACCCCACAGGAGGAAGGGGGACGGGGAGGAGAGACCCCACAGGAGGAAGGGGGACGGGGAGGAGAGACCCCACAGGAGGAAGGGGGACGGGGAGGAGAGATCCCACAGGAGGAAGGAGGAAGGGGACGAGATCCCACAGGAGGAAGGGGGACAGGGAGGGGAGATCCCACAGAGGGTAGGGGCACGGGGAGCCCACAGGGGGAAGGGGGACGTGGAGGAGAGAGCCCACAGGAGGAAGGGGGACAGGGAGGAGAGACCCCACAGGGGGAAGCGGGACGGGGAGGAGAGACCCCACAGAAGGAATGGGGACGGGGCCGAGAGACCCCACAGGAGGAAGAGGGACGGGGAGGAGATATCCCACAGGAGGAAGGGGGACGGGGAGGTGATATCCCACTGGAGGAAGGGGGAAGGGGACGAGATCCCACAGGGGGAAGGGGGACGGGGAGGTGATATCCCACTGGAGGAAGGGGGAAGGGGACGAGATCACACAGGAGGAAGGGGGAAGGGGACGAGATCCCACAGGAGGAAGGGGGAAGGGGCCGAGAGACCCCTCAGACGGAAGGGGGTCGGGGAGGAGAGACCCCACAGGAGGAATGGGGACAGGGCCGAGAGATCCCACAGGGGGAAGGGAGACGGGCAGGAGAGACCCCACAGGAGGAAGGGGGACGGGGAGGAGAGACCCCACAGGAGGAAGGGGGACGGGGAGGAGATATCCCACAGGAGGAAGGGGGACGGGGAGGTGATATCCCACTGGAGGAAGGGGGAAGGGGACGAGATCCCACAGGAGGAAGGGGGACGGGGCCGAGAGATCCCACAGGAGGAAGGTGGACGGGGCCGAGAGATCCCACAGGGGGAAGGTGGACGGGGAAAAGATCCCACAGGAGGAAGGGGGACGGGCAGGAGAGACCCCACAGGAGGAAGGGGGACGGGAGGAGAGACCCCACAGGAGGAAGGGGGACGGGGAGGAGAGACCCCACAGGAGGTAGGGGGACGGGGAGGAGAGTCCCCACAGGCGGAAGGGGGACGGGGAGGAGAGACACCAGAGGAGGAAGGGGACGGGCAGGAGAGACCCCACAGGAGGAAGGGGGACGGGCAGGAGAGACCCCACAGGCGGAAGGGGGTCGGGGAGGAGAGTCCCCACAGGCGGAAGGGGGACGGGCAGGAGAGACCCCACAGGAGGAAGGGGGACGGGCAGGAGAGTCCCCACAGGAGGATGGGGGACGGGCAGGAGAGTCCCCACAGGAGGATGGGGGACGGGCAGGAGAGATCACACAGGAGGAAGGGGGATGGGCAGGAGATGCCACAGGAGGAAGGGGGACGGGTAGGGGAGTTCCCACAGGAGGAAGGGGGACGGGGAGGGGAGATCCCAAAGGAGGAAGAGGGACGGGGAGCTGAGATCCCACAGGAGGAAGGGGGACGGGGAGGGGAGACACCACAGGAGGAGGGGGGACGGGGAGGGGAGATCCCACAGGAGGAGGGGGGACGGGGAGGGGAGACCCCACTGGAGGAAGAGGGACGGAGCCGAGAGACCCCACAGGAGGAAGGGGGACGGGGAGGAGAGACCCCACAGGAGAAAGGGGGACGGGGAGGAGAGATCGCACAGGAGGGAGGAGGAAGGGGACGAGACCCCACAGGGGGAGTGGCCGAGAGACCCCACAGGCAGAAGGGGGTCGGGGAGGAGAGACCCCACAGGAGGAAGGGGGACGGGGAGGAGAGACCCCAAAGGAGAAAGGGGGACGGGGAGGAGAGACCCCACAGGGGAAAGGAGACGGGGAGGAGAGACCCCACAGGGGAAAGGGGGACGGGGAGGAGAGACCCCACAGGGGGTAGCGGGACGGGGAGGGGAGATCCCACAGGGGGAAGGGGGACGGGGAGCTGAGATCCCACAGGAGGAAGGGGGACGGGGCCGAGAGACCGCACAGGAGGAAGGGGGACGTGGAGGAGAGACCCCACAGGAGGAAGGGGGACGGGGCCGAGAGGCCCCACAGGAGGAAGAGGGACGTGGAGGAGATATCCCACAGGAGGAAGGGGGACGGGGTGGAGATATCCCACTGGAGGAAGGGGGAAGGGGACGAGATCCTACAGGAGGAAGGGGGAAGGGGACGAGATCCCACAGGAGGAAGGAGGACGGGGCCGAGAGACCCCACAGGCGGAAGGGGGTCGGGGAGGAGAGACCCCACAGGAGGAAGGGGGACGGGGAGGAGAGACCCCACAGGAGGAAGGGGGACGGGGAGGAGAGACCCCACAGGAGGAAGGGGGACGGGCAGGAGAGACCCCACAGGAGGAAGGGGGACGGGGAGGAGAGACCCCACAGGAGGAAGGGGGACGGGGAGGAGAGTCCCCACAGGCGGAAGGGGGACGGGGAGGAGAGACACCACAGGAGGAAGGGGGACGGGGAGGAGAGACCCCACAGGTGGAATGGGGATGGGGAGGAGAGACCCCACAGGAGGAAGGGGGACGGGCAGGAGAGACCCCACAGGAGGAAGGGGGATGGGCAGGAGAGACCCCACAGGAGGAAGGGGGACGGGCAGGAGAGTCCCCACAGGAGGAAGGGGGACGGGCAGGAGAGATCCCAAAGGAGGAAGGGGGACAGGGAGCTGAGATCCCACAGGAGGAAGGGGGACGGGGAGGGGAGACCCCACAGGAGGAAGGGGGACGGGGAGGGGAGACCCCACAGGAGGAAGGGGGACGGGGAGCAGAGACCCCACAGGAGGAAGGAGGAAGGGTACGAGACCCCACAGGAGGAAGGGGGAGTGGCCGAGAGACCCCACAGGCGGAAGGGGGTCGGGGAGGAGAGACCCCACAGGAGGAAGTGGGACGGGGAGGAGAGACCCCAAAGGAGAAAGGGGGACGGGGAGGAGAGCCCCACAGGAGGAAGGGGTACGGGGCCGAGAGACCCCACAGGAGGAAGGGGGACGGGGAGGAGAGATCCCACAGGAGGAAGGTGGACGGGGCTGAGAGATCCCACAGGGGGAAGGTGGACGGGGACGAGATCCCACAGGAGGAAGGGGGACGGGGCGCAGAGATCCCACAGGAGTCAGAGGGTCGGGGAGGAGAGATCCTACAGGAGTCAGGGGGACGGGGAGCAGTGACCCCACAGGAGGAAGGGGGACGGGGAGCAGAGACCCCACAGGAGTAAGGGGGACGGGGAGCAGAGATCCCACAGGAGGAAGGGGGACGGGGAGGAGAGACCACACAGGAGGAAGGGGGACGGGGAGGAGAGACCCCTCAGGAGGAAGGGGGACGGGGCCGAGAGACCCCACAGGAGGAAGGGGGACGGGGAGGAGAGACCCCACAGGAGGAAGGGGGACGGGGAGGAGAGACCCCACAGGAGGAAGGGGGACGGGGAGGAGAGATCCCACAGGAGGAAGGGGGACGGGCAGGAGAGTCCCCACAGGAGGAAGGGGGACGGGCAGGAGAGATCCCACAGGAGGAAGGGGGACTGGGAGGAGAGACCCCACAGGAGGAAGCGGGACGGGGACGGGAGATCCCACAGGGGGAAGGGGGACGGGGAGGGGAGATCCCAAAGGAGGAAGGGGGACAGGGAGCTGAGATCCCACAGGAGGAAGGGGGACGGGCAGGAGAGTCCCCACAGGAGGAAGGGGGACGGGCAGGAGAGATCCCACAGGAAGAAGGGGGACTGGGAGGAGAGACCCCACAGGAGGAAGGGGGACGGGGACGGGAGATCCCACAGGGGGAAGGGGGACGGGGAGGGGAGATCCCAAAGGAGGAAGGGGGACAGGGAGCTGAGATCCCACAGGAGGAAGGGGGACGGGGAGGGGAGACCCCACAGGAGGAAGGGGGACGGGGAGGGGAGACCCCACAGGAGGAAGGGTGACGGGGAGGATAGACCCCACAGGAGGAAGGAGGAAGGGTACGAGACCCCACAGGAGGAAGGGGGAGTGGCCGAGAGACCCCACAGGCGGAAGGGGGTCGGGGAGGAGAGACCCCACAGGAGGAAGTGGGACGGGGAGGAGAGACCCCAAAGGAGAAAGGGGGACGGGGAGGAGAGCCCCACAGGAGGAAGGGGTACGGGGCCGAGAGACCCCACAGGAGGAAGGGGGACGGGGAGGAGAGATCTCACAGGAGGAAGGTGGACGGGGCTGAGAGATCCCACAGGGGGAAGGTGGACGGGGACGAGATCCCACAGGAGGAAGGGGGACGGGGAGCAGAGATCCCATAGGAGTCAGAGGGACGGGGAGGAGAGATCCTACAGGAGTCAGGGGGACGGGGAGCAGTGACCCCACAGGAGGAAGGGGGACGGGGAGCAGAGACCCCACAGGAGGAAGGGGGACGGGGAGCAGAGATCCCACAGGAGGAAGGGGGACGGGGAGGAGAGACCACACAGGAGGAAGGGGGACGGGGAGGAGAGACCCCTCAGGAGGAAGGGGGACGGGGCCGAGAGACCCCACAGGAGGAAGGGGGACGGGGAGGAGAGACCCCACAGGAGGAAGGGGGACGGGGAGGAGAGACCCCACAGGAGGAAGGGGGACGGGGAGGAGAGATCCCACAGGAGGAAGGAGGAAGGGGACGAGATCCCACAGGAGGAAGGGGGAAAGGGCCGAGAGACCCCACAGGCGGAAGGGGGTCGGGGAGGATAGACCCCACAGGAGGAAGGGGGATGGTGAGGAGAGATCCCACAGGAGGAAGGGGGACGGGGAGGGGAGATCCCACAGGAGGAAGGGGACGGGGAGGAGATATCCCACAGGAGGAAGGGTGACGGGAAGGAGAGACCCCACAGGAGGAAGGGGGACGGGCAGGAGAGACCCCACAGGAGGAATGGTGACGGGGAGGAGAGACCCCACAGGAGGAAGGGGGACGGGGAGGAGAGACCCCACAGGCGGAAGGGGGACTGGGACGAGATCCCACAGGCGGAAGGGGGACGGGGTGGATCGATCCCACAGGAGGAAGGGGGACGGGGAGCTGATATCCCACAGGAGGAAGGGGGACGTGGAGGGGAGATCCCAGAGGAGGAAGGGGGACGGGGCCGACCCCACTGGAGGAAGGGGGACGGGGAGGAGAGACCCCACAGGAGGAAGGGGGACGGGGAGGAGAGACCCCACAGGAGGAAGGGGGATGGGGAGGGGAGATCCCAGAGGAGGAAGGGGGACGGGGAGGAGAGACCCCACAGGAGGAAGGGGGACGGGGAGGAGAGACCCCACAGGAGGAAGGGTGACGGGGAGGAGAGACCCCACAGTAGGAAGGGGGACGGGGCCGAGAGACCCCACTGGAGGAAGGGGGACGGGGAGGAGAGACCCCACAGGAGGAAGGGGGATGGGGAGGAGAGACCCCACAGGAGGAAGGGGGACGGGGAGGGGAGATCCCAGAGGAGGAAGGGGGACGGGGAGGAGAGACCCCACAGGAGGAAGGGGGACGGGGAGGAGAGACCCCACAGGAGGAAAGGGGACGGGTAGGAGAGATCCCACAGGAGGAAGGGGCCGAGACCCCACAGGAGGAAGGGGGAAGGGGCCGAGAGACCCCACAGGCGGAAGGGGGTCGGGGAGGAGAGACCCCACAGGAGGAAGGGGGACGGGGAGGAGAGACCCCAAAGGAGGAAGGGGGACGGGGTGGAGAGACCCCCCCCAGGAGGAAGGGGTATTGGCAAGAGAGACCCCACAGGAAGAAGGGGGACGGGCAGGAGGGACCCCACAGGAGGAAGGGGGACGGGTAGGAGAGATCCCACAGGAGGAAGGGGGACGGGGAGGGGAGATCCCACAGGTGGATGGGGGATGGGGAGGAGAGATCCCACAGGAGGAAGGGGGACGGGCAAGAGAGACCCCACAGGAGGAAGGGGGACGGGCAGGAGGGACCGCACAGGAGGAAGGGGGACTGGGAGGAGAGACCCCACAGGAGGAGGGGGGACGGGGAAGAAAGATCCCACAGGAGGAAGGGGGATGTGGAAGAAAGATCCCACAGGTAGAAGAGGAATGGGTAGCAATCTCCGAGGAGGAGGATGTGAAATGTGGAAACCATAGACAGGGTGCAGAGGAGATTTACAAGGATGTTGCCTGGATTGGGGAGCATGCCTTATGAGAACAGGTTGAGTGAACTCAGCCTTTTCTCTTGGAGTGACGGGTTATGAGAGGTGATTTGATAGAGGTGTACAAGATAATGAGAGGCATTGATCATGTAGATAGTCAGAGTCTTCTCCCCAGGGTTGAAATGGCTAGCACGAGAGGGCATAGTTTTAACAATGGGCTGCTGGAGGCGAAAACTTTAAACTCCAGGATGGCTACATGGAGCTTAGAAATATAGAGCACTATGGGTAAAACCGAGATAATTCTAAGGTAGAAAAATGTTCAGCACGGCTTTGTGGGCCGAAGGGCCTGCATTGTCCTGTATGTTTTCTGTGTGTCTACTGATCACATTCATTCTCAGTGTCAGACACCCAGTGACTGTAAACACAATCTCCCACAGTCTGGTACTTACCACAGTGTCTGTATTTTACACTCCGGGTTCCTCAGAGCCGCAGACACCAGTTTCACTCCTGAATCTCCCAGGTCATTATGCCCAAGTCTAAACACAAACAGACAGATTGATAAACAAACTGATTCAAACTGTGGGTCTGGGGGAATTTCTGTCACTCGGATATTTCAGGAAACATTAAACTGTCCAGTGAATCACTGATCGGAGTTCCCATCACTGTCACTGTCCCTCACTGCCCAGCTCCAGTGTATTTACCGAATGTCGGTAATTTCGTCTGTCGGTGTGACCCTCTAAACCCCACATATACTGTCCCATTCCCCAATGGAGAGAAAAGTGTTTCTGACCGAAATGCAGAAATGTCAATGGGACACAGCGAAATAGACCCACCCAAGCTAAAGGAATGGGGAAGAGAGATCCCACAGGAGGTAGGGGGTTGGGGAAGAGATCCCAGAGGAGGAAGGGGGATGGGGAAGAGAGATCCCACAGGAGGAAGGGGGACGGGGGGGAAGAGATCCCAAAGGAGGAAGGGGGATGGGGAAGCGAGATCCCACAGGAGGAAGGGGGTTGGGGAAGACAGACCCCACAGGAGGAAGGGGGACGGGCAGGAGAGACCCCACAGGAGGAAGGGGGATGGGCAGGAGAGACCCCACAGGAGGAAGGGGGACGGGCAGGAGAGTCCCCACAGGAGGAAGGGGGACGGGCAGGAGAGATCCCACAGGAGGAAGGGGGACTGGGAGGAGAGACCCCACAGGAGGAAGGGGGACGGGGACGGGAGATCCCACAGGGGGAAGGGGGACGGGGAGGGGAGATCCCAAAGGAGGAAGGGGGACAGGGAGGGGAGACCCCACAGGAGGAAGGGGGACGGGGAGGGGAGACCCCACAGGAGGAAGGGTGACGGGGAGGATAGACCCCACAGGAGGAAGGAGGAAGGGTACGAGACCCCACAGGAGGAAGGGGGAGTGGCCGAGAGACCCCACAGGCGGAAGGGGGTCGGGGAGGAGAGACCCCACAGGAGGAAGTGGGACGGGGAGGAGAGACCCCAAAGGAGAAAGGGGGACGGGGAGGAGAGCCCCACAGGAGGAAGGGGTACGGGGCCGAGAGACCCCACAGGAGGAAGGGGGACGGGGAGGAGAGATCCCACAGGAGGAAGGTGGACGGGGCCGAGAGATCCCACAGGGGGAAGGTGGACGGGGACGAGATCCCACAGGAGGAAGGGGGACGGGGAGGGGAGACCCCACAGGAGGAAGGGTGACGGGGAGGATAGACCCCACAGGAGGAAGGAGGAAGGGGGAGTGGCCGAGAGACCCCACAGGCGGAAGGGGGTCGGGGAGGAGAGACCCCACAGGAGGAAGTGGGACGGGGAGGAGAGACCCCAAAGGAGAAAGGGGGACGGGGAGGAGAGCCCCACAGGAGGAAGGGGTACGGGGCCGAGAGACCCCACAGGAGGAAGGGGGACGGGGAGGAGAGATCCCACAGGAGGAAGGTGGACGGGGCCGAGAGATCCCACAGGGGGAAGGTGGACGGGGACGAGATCCCACAGGAGGAAGGGGGACGGGGAGGGGAGACCCCACAGGAGGAAGGGTGACGGGGAGGATAGACCCCACAGGAGGAAGGAGGAAGGGGGAGTGGCCGAGAGACCCCACAGGCGGAAGGGGGTCGGGGAGGAGAGACCCCACAGGAGGAAGTGGGACGGGGAGGAGAGACCCCAAAGGAGAAAGGGGGACGGGGAGGAGAGCCCCACAGGAGGAAGGGTGACGGGGAGGATAGACCCCACAGGAGGAAGGAGGAAGGGGGAGTGGCCGAGAGACCCCACAGGCGGAAGGGGGTCGGGGAGGAGAGACCCCACAGGAGGAAGTGGGACGGGGAGGAGAGACCCCAAAGGAGAAAGGGGGACGGGGAGGAGAGCCCCACAGGAGGAAGGGGTACGGGGCCGAGAGACCCCACAGGAGGAAGGGGGACGGGGAGGAGAGATCCCACAGGAGGAAGGTGGACGGGGCCGAGAGATCCCACAGGGGGAAGGTGGACGGGGACGAGATCCCACAGGAGGAAGGGGGACGGGGAGCAGAGATCCCACAGGAGTCAGAGGGACGGGGAGGAGAGATCCTACAGGAGTCAGGGGGACGGGGAGCAGTGACCCCACAGGAGGAAGGGGGACGGGGAGCAGAGACCCCACAGGAGGAAGGGGGACGGGGAGCAGAGATCCCACAGGAGGAAGGGGGACGAGGAGGAGAGACCACACAGGAGGAAGGGGGACGGGGAGGAGAGACCCCTCAGGAGGAAGGGGGACGGGGCCTAGAGACCCCACAGGAGGAAGGGGGACGGGGAGGAGAGACCCCACAGGAGGAAGGGGGACGGGGAGGAGAGACCCCACAGGAGGAAGGGGGACGGGGAGGAG
The DNA here is from genome assembly GCF_030144855.1 of Hypanus sabinus. Classification (NCBI taxonomy): domain Eukaryota; kingdom Metazoa; phylum Chordata; class Chondrichthyes; order Myliobatiformes; family Dasyatidae; genus Hypanus; species Hypanus sabinus. The sequence continues at coordinate 886,867 of NW_026779564.1, read as the reverse complement.
AGATCCCACAGGAGGAAGGAGGAAGGGGACGAGATCCCACAGGAGGAAGGGGGAAAGGGCCGAGAGATCCCACAAAAGGAAGGGGGATAGGGAAGAGAGATCTCACAGGAGGAAGGGAGATGTGGAAGAGAGATCCCACAGGAGGAAGGGGGATAGGGAAGAGAGATCCCAAAGGAAGAAGCGGGATGGGAGAGAGAGATCCCACAGGAGGAAGGGTAATGGGGAAGAGATCCCACAGGAGGAAGGGGGATGGGAGAGAGAGATACCACCAGAGGAAGGGGGATGGGGATGAGAGATCCCACAGGGTGAAAGTGGATGGGGGAGAGAAATCCCACAGAAGGAAGGGGAATGGGGAAGAGAGATCACATAGGATGATGGGGCATGGGGAAGAGAGATGAGACAGGAGGAAGTGGGTGGGGAAGTGAGATCAAACAGGAGGTTGGGGGATGAGTAGGAGAGATCCCATTGGAGGAAAGGGGATGCTGAGGAGAGATCCAACAGTTGGAAGGATGGGGGAGTGGGAACAGAGAGCCCAGAGGATGAAAGGGGGATGGGAAAGCGAGATCTCACAGGAGGATTGCTACCTGTGCCACGTGCTAGTGAGGCTAGAAATAGGAAGATAATGCAGCTAAATACATGGCTGAGGGGATGATGCATGAGGGAGGGGTTCACGTTTCTGGACAATTGGGCTTTCTTCCAGGGGAGGTGGGACCAGTTCGAATTGGACAGTTTGCACCTGAACTGGAGGGGAACTGGAGGACTAACATCCTGGCCGGTAGGTTAGCAAGTTCTGCTCCGGGGGTTTTAAACAAGGTTGCAGGGGGAGGGGAACCAGAGTGTTAGAGCAGATAGTGAGGTGGTGGAGGATAAGGGTCATGCGAGGACTGCTTCTATAGACAGATATCAATGGTTTGTATGTGATAGAAATGTTCTCAGGTGCATCTATTTCAATGCAAGGAGTATTGCAGGTAAGGCAGATGAGTTTAGATCGTGGATTGGCACGATGATATCGACATTATTGCTATTAGTAAGACTTGGTTTGCAGGAGGGTCAGGACTGGCAGCTTCATGTTCCGGGTTTCCATTGTTTCAGATGTGATAGAGGGGAGGGATGAAAGGGGGCGGAGTGGCATTACCAGTCAGGGGAATATCACAGCTGTGCGTAGACGGGACAGCCCGGAGGGTTCATCTACAGAGGCCATATGGGTGGAGCTGAGGAACGGGGAAGATGTGACCACACTAATAGGGTTGTATTATAGACCGCCCAGTAGTCAGAGAGAATTCGAGGAGCAAATCTGTAGAGAGGTAGCACACCAATGTAAGAAACAGAAAGTCATAATCGTAGGGGATTTTAACTTCCCACATATTGACGGGGACTCCCATTCTGGGAAAGGGTTAGATGGCGTGGAGTTTGTCAAATGTGTCAGGAAAGTTTTCTAAATCAATACATTGAGGTATCAACGAGAGAGGGTGCAGTACCTGATCTCCTATTAAGTAACCAGACAGGTCAGGTGACAGAAGTATGTGTCGGTGAACATTTTGGGTCCAGTGACCATAATGTCATTAGTTTCAAGATAATGATGGATGAGGATAGGACTGGTCCGCCAGTTAAGGTTCTGAATTGGAGAAGGGCCAATTTTGTGGAAATGAGAGAAGATCCGGGAAGAGTGGATTGGGATAAGTTGTTTTCTGGCAAGGATGTGTTCAGTAAGTGGAACGCCTTCAAGGGTGAAATTTTGAGAGTGCAGAGTTTGCATGTTCCTGCCAGGATTAAAGGCAAAGTTAACAGGCAGAGGGAACCTTGGTTTTCAAGGGATATTGGCGATCTGCTTAAGTAGGTGTTTAGCAGCTATAGGAAACAAGGAACAAATGAGGTACTTGAAGAGTATAGAAAATGTAAGCAAATACTAAAGAAGGAAATCAGGAAGGCAAAAAGAAGACATGAGGTTGCTTTGGCGGATAATGTGAAGGTAAACCCGAAGGGTTTCTACAAGTATATTAAGAGTAAAAGGATAGTAAAGGACAAAATTGGTCCCCTAGAGTTCAGAGTGGTCGTCTCTGTGTGGAGCCTCACGAGATGGGGGAGATCTTAAACAGTTTTTTTGCGTCAGTGTTTACTCAGGAAACTGGCATAGCGGATATGGAATTAAGGGAAACAAACAGTAGTGTCATGGAACATATAGAGTTTAAAGAGGAGGAGCTGCTTGCTGCCTTACAGTGAATAAAGGTAGATTAATCCCCCGGGCCTGACGTGATATTCCCTCGGACCTTGAGAGAGACTTGTGTAGAAATTGCAGGGGCCCTGGCAGAAATATTTAAAATGTCCTCAGCCAGGGGTGTGGTGCCGGAGGATTGGAGGGTAGCTCATGTTGTTCTGTTGTTTGAAAAAGGCTCCAAAAGTACACCAGGTCATTACAGGCCAGTGAGCCTGACATCAGTAGTAGGTAAATTATTGGAAGGTGTTCTGAGAGATCGGATATACAAGGATTTGGACAGCCAAGGGCTGATAAAAGATAGTCAGCATGGCTTTGTGTGTGGTAGACCATGTTTAATGAATCCTGTAGTGTTTTTCGAGGATGTTACCAAGAATACATATGAAGGAAAGGCTGTGGATGATGTCTACATTGACTTTTGTAAGGCCGTTGACAAAGTTCCACATAAAAGGTTAGTTCTAAAGGTCCAGACACAAGGTATCCATGGAGAGGTTGTAAACTGGATTTGAATTGACTGTGTGGGAGAAGACAGAGAGTGGTAGTGGATGATTGCTTCTCAGACTGGAGGCCTGTGACTAGTGGTGTGTCTCAGGGATCTGTGCTGGGACCATTGTTGTTTGTTGTCTGTATCAATTATCTAGATGATAATGAGATAAATTGTATCAACAGGTTTGCGGATGACACTAAGATGTAGGCATTGTGGACAGCGAGGAAGGCTTTCAAAGCTTGCAGAGGGATCTGAACCAACTGGAAGAATGGGCCAGAAAATGGCAGATGGAATTTAATGCAGACAAGTGTGATGTGTTCCATTTTGGAAGGACAAATCAAGGTACGACATACACGATAAACAGTAGGGCACTGAAGAGTGCGGAGGAACAAAGGGAGCTGGGGGTTCCGATACATAATTCCCTGAAAGTGGCATCACAGGTAGACAGGGTTGTAAAGAAGGCTTTTGGCATCCTGTCATTCATAAATCAAAGTACTGAGTATAGGAGTTGGAATATTATGGTGAGGTTGTATAAGACATTGGTGAGGCAAAATTTGGAGTATTGTGTGCAGTTCTGATCACCTAACTATAGGAAGGATATCGGTAAGTTTGAAAAAGTGCAGAGAAGATTTACTAGGATGTTGCCAGGTCTTCAGGAGTTGAGTTACAGGGAAAGATTGAACAGGTTACGACTTTATTCCTTGGAGTGCAGAAGAATGAGGGGAGATTTGATAGAGGTTTACAATATTATGAGGGTATAGACAGGGTAAATGCGAATAGGCTCTTTCCACATAGATTAGGAGAGATAAATATGAGAAGACATGGCTTCAGCGTGAAAGGGGAAAGGTTTAGGGGGAGCATTAGGAGGAAATTCTTCACTCAGAGGGTGGCGAGAGTGTGGAACGAGCTGCCGTCTGATGTGGAAAATACGGACTCACTCTTAAGCTTTAAGAATAAATTGGATAGATACATGGATGGGAGAGGACTGGAGGGTTATGGACTGGGAGCAGGTCAATGGAACTAGCGGAATAAGGTTTCGGTACAGACTAGAAGGACCGAATGGCTTGTTTTCTGTGCTGTAGTGTTCTATGATTTTATGATTCTATGGGGAGGAGAGTTCCCACAAGCAAAAGGGGAATGGGGATGGGGAAGAGATCCCACAGGAGGTCGGGGGATGGGGAAGGGAGATCCCACAGCCGGCATGGGAGTGTGGAAGAGAGATCCCACAGGAGGATGAGGCATGGGGAAGAGAGATCCCACAGGAGGAAGGGGGATATAGACAGAAAATAAACAGGATGAAGGGGGAAGGGGTTAAGAGATCGGCCAGGAGGAAGAGGCATGTGGAACAGAGTTCCCACAGGAGGATGTGGGATTGGGAAGAGAAATCTCACAGGAGGAAGGGGGTCGGGGAAGAGAAATTCCACAGGACAATGGGGCATGCCAAAGAGAGATCCGACAGGAAGAATTCGATGGGGGAGAGAGATCCCACAGGAGGAAAGGGTATGGGGAAGAGAATTCCAACAGCAGGAAGGGATAGGGAAGAGAAATCCATAGAAGGAAGGGGGATGGGGAAGAGCAATCTCACAGGAGCAAGGGGGATGGGGAAGAGAGATCCCACAGGAGGAAGAGGGATGGGGAGGAGAGATCCCACAAAAGGAAGGGGGATAGGGAAGAGAGATCTCACAGGAAGGGTGGTGGGGTGTGTGGACAAGACATCCCACAGGAGGATGAGGAAAGAGTAATAGAGAGTCCACGGGAGGAATGGGGATGGGGGCGAGATTCCAAAGAATGGAAGGGAGATTGGGATGAGAAGTCCCACAGGAGGATTCCAAGGGTAAACGATAATCCTACAAGACGAGAGGACGCAGACATTTTTTGTACGTGTGTGTTGGGTCTGAACAGAGACCCAGAGGAGATGCGCCCTCGCTCTTTGTGTATCTGGAAGTGAGCAAAGTCACACACGGGGAAGGGCAGTGGGAGGACAATCTCACAATGGTATTTCTTTCCTTCTCACTGGGACAGTCTGCTGACGGTCTCTTGTCCCTCACCGGGAAGTGGTTGTGCATCTCTGACCCACCTGCTACAGTCAGTGTCGGTCTGGGTGTCAGTCACAGTGGGAAGGAACATTGTCAATGGACGTGTCACAGGCAGCGAGAAACACGGCCATTCCTGTGATTTACTACCATTCAACCAATGGTCATTGTTCACTGATCTGATGAAGTCTCCAACATCCCTTCACAAGGAACCACAGAACCCTCCCGTCCTTGGGGAATTACTGACTGATCCCCTGGGCATTTGTCACAATTCTTCACAATCTGATTTACTACAAATTTACCAAAATTCCTTTACATTGAAACAACACAATGGAACAGTTTCACAGATCAGAGTGAGAGATAAATCAAGTTACCTCAACTCCTGGCACTTGTGCAACCCGGGTCCCAGCCGCTGTATTCCCTCATACTGAATGTGGCAGTTCTCCAGGTTGAGCTGTTTTATTGTATCACAGAGTCCGATGACATGAGACAGGACCGCGCATTCAATCGGGGTCAGTGTCATTCCACTGAGTGAAATCCTTTCCACAGATCCCAGTGCGGCCTGAGCCAGTCCACGATTCTGAGACTCAAACAGGTAGTGCAATGTGTTCAGGAGGCTCCTTTTACTGGCTTCACTCTCTGTGTTTCCACTTCGGCGTTTAACCTCCTCCTTCACCCAGTCAATCACCCGGCAGGTTGTTTCATTGGGAAATGGACCCAGAAACTCCTCCAGACCCCGAGCTGTCATTGGGTTGGAGAGACCAGCAACAAAACGGAGAAATACCTCAAATCGCCCATCCCTCACGCAGTGGGCTTCAGTGAGGAGTTTCATGATATCTCTGCCATCTGGGATCAGGAATTGTGCGACTGCAGCTACAAACTCTTGGATGGTGAGGTGTGGGAATGTGTACACCACGCTCTGGGCAGAATCCTCTCTCTCCAAAAGCTCCATCAGGAACCCGGACAGAAACTGGGAAGGCTGCAGTTTGTAGTTGATCAAATCTCCATCTGTAAACACAATCTTCTTCTCCGACACTCCTCTGAAGGCCATCTGACCAACTCTGAGTAACACATCACGGGGGTTCTCAATCTCACGGCCATGGTTTTTCAGGATGTTGTAAATATAGTAGGAGTACAGTTGGGTGATGGTCTTGGGAACTCGCTGCGGGTCCCTGACTCTTTGTGTGAAGAAGGGGCCCAGTGCCAGAGCGAGGATCCAGCAGTAGGAGGGGTTGTAGCTCATGGTGTACAGGATCTCGTTCTCCTTCACGTGTTTGAAAACTGCTTCTGCCTCCGTCTGATCTTCAAAATACCTGATGAAATATTCCTTCCGTTCCTCACCAACAAATCCCAGGATTTCAGCCCAGACACTGATATCCGCCTTTTCCAATAAATGTAACGCAGTGGGGCGGGTGGTCACCAGCACTGAACACCCTGGGAGCAGCTTGCCCTGGATTAAACTATACACAATATCAGACACCTTGCACTTGAATTCAGGATCTGTGTCCTGTGATTCTGTGTCTCTCCGACCATCAACAAAGTTGATTTTGTCCTTGAATTCATCCAATCCGTCGAATATGAACAGCAGTCCCTCTGTCTGTTTCCAGATCTCTCCCAGGATATTCCCAAAGTAGGGATAATGATGCAGAATCAGTTCCTTCAGGTTTATTCTGCAGTTAATGGTGTTTAAATCCCGGAATTTGAAACTGAAGACAAACTGGAATTGTTGGTATATCTTCCCCGTGGCCCAGTCGTAAACAATCTTTTGTACCATTGTTGTTTTCCCGATCCCTGAGACTCCGGCCACTGCTGCGGACATCCCTGATTTGTTTCCAAAGAAATATCTTTGCAATTTTTGAACAAAGCTCTTCTTGAATAACTGATCAGTACGGATTTTTTCCAGCTTACCACGGAGATCTTTTTCTCTCCACTCCTCGTGGTCTCTGCCTCTTGCCAGCAGCTCATGTTCCACCAGTGTCCGATCTCGAACAGTAGAAATGACCGTGAGCTCAGCGTATCGATCAACCAGCTGGAAAACCTTCACCTTCTCCCTCATCAGGATCGTGTTCACTCTCAGTTTTTCAGTCTCTGTCCGCAGAGTCTCCTTGTGTTTCTGTTGAACATCTTATGACGGACAGAAATAGGTTGTCAATGCCTGATCTGATGAACATGGAGCTCACAACATATACTCGTTAAAGACACTGTTCAGGTGAAATCGGGTGATCAGAGATTAGAGTGTCTGAAAATGAACGACGGCCCATAAACAGTTCTGATCTGACTCTGATCCGCTGTTAAAGGCTCCACTCTCCCCTCTGTTGGTAGTTTGCAGATTCCCCGGTGTTCCAGCGAGCACCAAGTGCACACGTGATTCTGGAGAGGAGAGTGTTGTGTGGAGAGGGTGGTTTCACTGCTTTCACTGCTCAGCTTCTGCTGAACTGTGCAGCCCTACAGAGGGTAACAGTGGAGGAGGAGGGCATTTACTTGCTCTACTGACTTTTACTTCTCTCACAATGGACCCCATGTTCTTGACACTCCTTTAGGATTAAGCTGTCTGTACTGCGCCTCAGAAAAGGAACATAATTTCTGTTTCCTTTTCCAGGCTGAGCCAGTCACGATGTGACGCACCCCGCACTGGTCTACAGTCTCTTATTCTCCGAGGAGCTGGTACATGAACCCAGGCAAATCCCCGATGATGTGCGGAAGAGCAGGAAGCTGAAGAGGATGGCAGTGGCAATAGGAAGAGAATGAGGTGGCAGAAAAATGTGTGGCAGAGCATTTGGAGCAGGGAGCAGGAATTCAGATTTCTGGATAATTGTTACCACTTCCGGGGCAGGTAGGAGCTGTACAAAAGGCACGGGTTGCATGTGAATCCGATGAGGACCAATACTCTTATGGGCAGATTTACTGGAGCTGTTGGGAGTGTTTTACCCTAAAATGGCCGGGGGACCGGAACTAGGACAATAGAACTGTGGATGAACCAGCAGTTTCACAAGTAGATGATGGGTTTAAGATGAATGTTAGGGTGGACAAGCCAATGAATGTTTTCAAATACAGAGAGAGCAAACTGTTAAATTGTACTGCATAGACAGCATTCAAAAAGGCGCAGATGCAGGACTGAACGCCTTGTGTTTAAATGCACGGAACATTCAGAATAAGGTGGACGAACTTTTGGCGCAATTAGAGATTGGTCATTATGATGTCGTGGGCATCACTGAGTCATGGCTGAAAGAAGACCATAGCTGGGAGCTTAACGTTTAAAGATTTACGTCTTATCGAGAGGACTGGCAGGAAGGCATAGGCGTTGGTGATGTGGCTGTGCTGGTTCAAGGTTGAATCACATCTGTAGAAAGAGGTGACATAGGGTTAGAGAATGTTGAAGCTTTGTGGGTGGAGATAGGAAACTGTAAGAGTTAAAAAAAAAGCTTTATAGGGACCCTATATTGGCCTGAAAATAGCGAATGTGTGGGGTTGAGATTGCAAAGGGAGTTGGAAAAGGCGTGTGTTAAAGCCAATGACGCAGTTGTAATGAAGGACTTCAATGTGCACGGGGAATAAGAAAGTCAAACGAACGTCAGGAATCAGATTGCAAGAGAGGGAATATATTGAATTCCCACGCGATTGCGTTTCAGAGCAGCTTGTGCTTGAGACAACTCAGTGAAAGGCTGTCTTTGATTGGGTGTTGTGTAATAACCCTGATCTTATGAGGGAGCTTAATGTAAAAGAACCATTAAGAGATAGTGATCATAATATGAGTGAATTCATAATACCATTTGAGAGGGAGAAGCATAACTTACAGTATCAGTATCGCAATGGAATAAAGCGAATTACAGAGGCACGAGAGAGAAGCTTTCCCAGGTAGATTGGAGAAGGATACTAGCGGAGATGGCTGAAGCTTTTTGGAATAGGTCTCAAGTTGCAGGATGGATACGGCCCACGGAGGAAGAAGTTCTAAAGTGACACGTGCAGGCAACCATGGGTGACAATGGAAGTTAAGGATTGCATAAAAGCCGAGGAAAGGGCGTACAAGATAACAATAGTCATCTAAAAAAACTATAAGTAGGGAAAAGATGAAATATGAGGACAGCAAAGCCAATAATATAAAGCAGGATAATAAACACTTTCTTTCAGTTACATAAAGATTAAAAGGGAGGTGAGAGTCCATGCTGGAACACTGGAGAATGTGCACTCTGCATATTTCTTCACTGTTCTAGACGCTAGCAGTCTGCGAGTGACAGGCAGTAGGAGTGACTGCCATTGCTATCACAAAGGAAAAACATCTCGGCATACTGAAAGCTCTTCAGGTGCAAAGTCACCTGGGCCAGATGGACTGCATCCCAGAGATCTGAGAGAGGTTGCTGAAGAGATGACGGATGGATTGGTCATGATCTTTGAAGAATCACTTTATTCTGGCATGGTCCCGGAGGACTGGAAGATTGCAACTGTCACTCTGGTCTTTACGAAGGGAGGAAGGCAAAAGAAGGAAAATTATCGGCCAGTTAGCCAAACCTCAGCGACTGGGAAAGAGTTGGAGTCTCTTATTAAGTTTGAGGTTTCGATGGACTTGGAGACTAATGACAATATAAGTTGTCATGGTTTCTGTTGGAATTCATCCTGGAAGTAAGAAGCAGGGTGGACAAAGGAGTCAGTGGATGCCATTTACTTGGATTTTCAGAAGGCATTTGATAAGCTGCCGCACATGAGTCTGCTTAACCAGATAAAAATCTATGGCGTCACAGGAGAGATACTGGTTTGTGCAGCGGAATTGCTGACAGGCAGCAGGCAGCGAGTGGGAATAAAAGGGGCCTTTTCTGGTTGGCTGCCAGTGTCCGGTGGTGTTCCGCAGGGATCAGTATTGGGACCGCTGACTTTCAGATTGTTTATCAATGATTTAGATGATTGAATGTATGTATTTGTGGTAAAGTTTGCGGATGATACAGAGATAGGTGGAGGGGTCGGTAGTGCGATTGCAACAGGACTGAGACATATTGGAAAAAATGGCTAAAAGGTGGCAGATGGAATTCATTGTTGGAAATGTATGATAATGCATTTTGGTGAAAGGAGCGGACTATTAACTAAATAGGAAGAAGTTCCAAGAATCAGAGGTGCAGAGCGACTTCAAAGGGACATCGGAGCCTCGAGCAAAACTCACAGAAGATTAGTTTAAAGGTCGAGTCTGTGGTAAAGGTGGCAAAAAAGGGAATCGAATATAAATGCTGAGCCTTTACAAGACTGTATAGTCAGGCTGCACTGCAGGAGTGTTGTCAACAGCTTTTCAGTACCTCTGAAAAGATGTGTGGTCATTAGAGAGAGTCCCGAGGAGATTCAGGAGGATGATTCCGGGAATGAAGGAGTTAACATATGAGGTGTGTTTTGGCAACTTTGGGCCTGTACTCACTGGAATTTTAAGGAATGCAAGGGAATCTCTTTTAAACCTGCAGAATGTTGAAAGGACCAGATAGGGTGGATGTGGAAAGGATGTTTCCTGTGGCAGGTGCATCCAGAACTAGGGGCCAGGGCCTCAAAATTGAGGGGCGATCCTTTACAACAGGTAAGGAGGACTCTTTGAGCCAGAGAATAATGACTGTCTGTAAGGCTCTGCCTCAGACTGCAGTGGAGGCCGAGTCCATGGATGTAATGAAGGCAGAAGTTCCTGATCGGTCAGGGCATCAAAGGATATGGCGAGAAGGCAGGTGTATGGTGTTGCGTGGAATCGGGGATCAGCCATGATGGAATGGCGGAGCAGACTGAATGGCTGAATGGCCGAATTCTGCTCCCATGTCATGTTCGTATGGAGGAATAACAACAAATCTCGGCTCCACTTTGGATCAGAGGTGCGAGATTTCCCTTGCTGGAGTTGGATGTTCCAATTGGAATGGTTTGGCTTCAGTTTTGTCAAATCTCCAGATACTCGGCCCCACAGAAAAGGTGTTGTGACAAATGCAAATTGCTTCGTGTCCTCCAGCCACAGCAACAAAACCTGTCTCTCAGACTCTAACAGTCACTAAACAGGCCTCTAAAGAGATGTATTCAGACTCTCAGAGTGAAATAACAACAAAAACCTGTCTCCCAGACTCTGACAGTCTCTAAACAGGCCTCTAAAGACACGTATTCAGACTCTCAGTGTGAAATAACAACAAAAACCTGTCTCCCAGACTGACAGTCTCTAAACAGGCCTCTAAAGACACGTATTCAGACTCTCAGTGTGAAATAACAACAAAACCTGTCTCCCAGACTCTGACAGTCTCTAAACAGGCCTCTACAGACACGTATTCAGACTCTCAGTGTGAAATAACAAGAAAAACCTGTCTCCCAGACTCTGACCGTCTCTAAACAGGCCTCTAAAGAGATGTATTCAGACTCTCAGTGTGAAATAACAACAAAAACTGTCTCCCAGACTCTGACAGTCTCTAAACAGGCCTCTAAAGATACGTATTCAGACTCTCAGAGTGAAATAACAACAAAAACCTGTCTCCCAGACTCTGACCGTCTCTAAACAGGCCTCTAAAGAGACGTATTCAGACTCTCAGTGTGAAATAACAACAAAAACCTGTCTCCCAGACTGACAGTCTCTAAACAGGCCTCTAAAGAGACGTATTCAGGCTCTCAGTGTGAAATAACAACAAAAACCTGTCTCCCAGACTCTGACAGTCTCTAAACAGGCCTCTACAGACACGTATTCAGACTCTCAGTGTGAAATACAGACTTTCAGATTTCCGTTCCATCACTTACCTTTCAGATGTTTGGGCACTTCAGAGAAATCCCGCTCAGTGTCCATGTAGGCGAACTGGCCGTCACCTGTTCAAACAGATTTACCTGCATGAAGTCTGTTCTGTGTAATACTGTAAACTCATCAGCATTTACATCTGTAACACACAGTGTATTGTACACCGTACCTCGCTCCCGTATTTCATTCAATATTCTGCTCAGCTTCGGTAAATGGTGGTGCAGTTTCACAAAGGATTCCCACATCACCTTCCGGGCCCCGGAGCCTCTCTCCATCACCAGATCCAGGAGGAGTTTGGAAGCGCCCGCTCGGTTTCCCTTCTTCGCGAGCTCAGTCACGCTCTGTAATGAACAATGGGGAATATATTGAGGAACGGAGGGATGGGTTCAAATCTACCCTGAACATGGACAGACCCAGCACATTCTGCTCGTCGCAAATCACTGACAGCAATTGTTCGCAGCAGGAAAAAGAAATTAAAAGAAGTTAGCATGGCCAATGATGACTTTCTGAACGCCACAGATTGCGGGGTACTTATCCACTTGGCAATGTTTAAGCAAAGCAGTCATAGTGTGAGTGAGCCAGAGATAGAGTAGGTTATTGATGCTTTGTGTCAGAGAGGGTTCATTGAGGAGAGGCGGAGGCTTGGGTTGATCTTGGGTAATTCTTCCCTTCTCTTTTTCACGGTTAGAACAGTGGGAAAGCCAGGCAGGATAGTGGGATGCTCTTCCTACAGGGTGCGGCAAGACAGGGAGACGTTCAGTGTCCCCGATAACTACACCTTCAGGAATTTCATCCAGCTGCAGCTCAATACAGACTGTGCTGAGGAATCGGAGCTGGGTGAACTCAGGATCATTCCGGAGGCTGAGAGATTGACTGACAGGCTATACAGGGAGGGAGCTGTACACAAGGCCCGGAACACAGGGAACTGGGTGACTGTCAGGAGAGGGAAGGGGACAGGCAGCCACTACAGGAAACTCTTTGTAACAGGGATACGGCTTTCTGTTTCGGGGTATGGCCTAGCAGAGGAAAGCCACGGTGATTATGCCTCTGGCTCTGAGTTTGGCTTTGTGACTCGGAAGGGATGAGAAGTGCTGAGATTCACTGACGGGGAATAAAATGATCAGGAGAATAGACTGGAGATTCTATTTACGAGAACAGGATTTTTGGATGGTGTGTTACCAAGGTCAGTGATATCTCGTATCGACTCTGAAACTTCCTTAAGGGCAGGATGAGCAGGTCTTGGTCCACGTTGGTACCAATGACAAGAGTAGGAAGTGTGATGAGATACTGCAAAATGATACAGATCCAAAATTTCTTGGAAGTGTTATCGAAGGTAGATGGCGTTGTAAAGCTTTTTGGACATGGGGCTTCATAAATCAAAATATTGAATACAGAAGTTGGGATATTATGTCGAAGTTGATGTTTCAGAGGCTAAATTGAAGCAATGTGTACATCTACCTCCTGAAAGGATATCAATAAGATTGAAGAAATGCAGAATAAAATACAGATTGTTACCAGGAGTTGAGGATCTGAGATATAGAGGAAGTGTGAATAGGCTAGGACATTAATCCATAGAGTGTCGGAGGACCATGAGAGATGTGAAAGAGATATACAAGTTTATAAAAGGTATACAGAGAGTTATTGCGAAAATGCATTTATTACTGAGGTTGAGTGAGACTGGAATTAGAGATCATAGGGTAATGATGACAGGTGAAAGGCAAAGTGAAGGGGAACCTGTTCACTCAGAGGTTGCTGAAGAGCGCGGAGCGTGCTGCCATCTTAATTAGTCGATGTACATTCGAGTTGATTACTTAAGATCAGTTTGGATAAGTTCATTCAATGGGGGAGTTTTGGACGTCTCCAGTCCGAGTTCAGATCAATGGGACTAAGCAGATAATACGTCGGTGTGGACTAGGTGGGCAGAAGAGCCTGTTGCTGTACTGTAAGGTTTGATGACTATGACTAGGTGAAACTATGGCCGGGCCACTGTTGAGTTTTGCCAGGGTAATCCCTGGTGAACCGCAGCAGCTTCACCCTTCACTGCCAGGCTCCATGAGGGGTCCAGTGCCAGCCAACAGCTGGAAACTGGCAGTGAGGAGCAGCCAGCAAACTCAGGACTATTGTGTATGTGTGACAGACCAAAGGCGACCGGTGGTAATGTTGAGTAAGAAGTATGGACTGAAATTGTCAGCTGCCTCACGTGGAATGTTGTGTTCAGTATGGTGTCTGGCTCTTCACTAATATTCATTCTGGGTGGTAATGGGTGAACGCACTCCAGTAGCACGTGGACCATTGGAAAGCTGTTTCCTTGTAATTCTATGTTAGCTGTAGATATTTGGAATATTTTCAGTGGCACTAATGTTGCACTTCCCGTGTTAACAGTATATGCTATGGTAATTACAAACTCAAATTGGAAGTCACAAGGAACAGAAGGTAACAGAACCATGAGGCATGTTGGGGTATTGATCAAAAAAAGGGTCAGCAGTTCAAATGAGAGATGACAGTCAGTGTTGAACTGACGATGGGGTTGAAGGTAGACCGAGAATGAGCTGAGAAATAAGTCACTATATATTTGATTTGTGGGAAACCCGTGGGTCATCAGGAGAACGCAGACTGGTGAGTGGCCATTAAGGTCGAACATTGGGAACATGATGGGATGAGTGGTGTAGAGTGGTTATCTGTCCACTTGCAATGTCCGTCAAGTGTCACATCACTAAATTCACCAGTCAATCATTGCCTGTATCCTAATCTGTCTATAAATGAATGTGATCAGAAAACTGGAGAGAAGGTTGTGTTGGTTAATAAAAGTTCAGGGTTTTTCGCAGATGAAAACTCTTTTCTTGATGTTGACCACAAGCATTAGAGGATTTTTACAGCCCAGAGGTGTCGTTACACCGGTTCTGTCGGTTTGTGATAGATTCAGTAGAATATACAGTCAGTGTATGTCCCTTCCACTTACGTGATACTCCTGCCTGGTGAAGTGATCCTCGCCCTTTAACATGGAGCCCACTCCCTCCACATCCTCCTCAATCGCCTGCTCCAGTCGCTCCATGTAGAATCTCGTCAACCGAAACAGTTGGTGATCGTCACAATTTGACAGGAAGGCGGAGATGGCGGAGTTCAGATCTGTAGTCGGTCGTAGAACATAAAATAGTAGATGTACCAAGCGTATGCGGACACGATGCCATTTTAAACCAATCCCATTTTCAGGAACACGGTCAATGTCCCCCGTTCCCGGCCTACTCATGAGTTCAAATGCCTCTCAGACGCTGCTGAGTATCTGTTTCCAGTCCCTCCCTCGGCAGCTCATTCCAGACACCAATCACTCTCTGTGGAAAACCTGCATCGTAAATCCCCTTTAAGCTTTACCATCTAAACAGACCTGTTACCTCAGGTTTTTGTGGTGAAATTCGTCTACACCCTCTACAGACCCTCCACATCATTCTCAATTTGTGCACAATACTGAAATTGTCTCTTAACCAACGCGTATCCAGTTACAGTCTAACTTTAACAAATACCTCAACTCATCGTTTGCACACTACCAATTGTGTTGCCACCTTAAGGGAGCTGTGCACACCCATCACAAGACCCGACAGTACATCAATCTTATTATCAGTCCCAACATTCTCCGTGCACATTGCTCGCGAATTTGACCTCTCAAAATGCAACTTCTCACATTTGCCTGAATTATCTGTACTTGGTGACTCTCTGTTCCTATTTCTAACTGGATTCTGAACACTTTGACAACAGTCCCAAATTTATTCAACTCCTCCAACTCTGTAAATCAACGAATAAGTCCACCCAGTATATCATATGATTAACCTATTTGATTCACGCACATGGCGAAACAGTGATCCTTGCGAACACTACTGGTCACAGACCTTCAGCCAGAACAACGCTCCTCTCGTGCTGACTCCATTTTATGTACCCAAGACGACTTTGAAATCAATTTACAGATTCTCAGCCCGAAACACTGAAGGTTATTTTTTCTCTGTAGGTGCTTCCTGACCTGCTGAGTTCCTCCAGCATTTTGTACGATGCCCTCTCCACTTATTATTTTGTTTTACTTCAATCCTATTCGCCAAGGACATTTCATTGCTTCAGTAGCACCCCCCCCCCACCCCAGATTCCCTGTGTACAATGTCTCTTGTTCACTGTCTCCTGCACCCAGCCCATCCTCCCTCAATATAACGTTCTTTAACTCGGCCACAGAAAACAAACACAGGGGACTCCCCTCACCTCCATTGTACAACAACCCGTTAATCTGGGGAGAATTCACCATTGCCCTTCCAAACAGAAAACAACTTCTGTTTCTCTCAATGGCTATCGGAGGCATTTCCCACATCAGGGCGTACCAAATGCTGACAGAAATTCTATCTGTTCCCTCGACTGTTTCATTGCCCGCTGTTGTATTCCTGTCTGAGTGTTACCCACAGCCACCGTATTCAGGGGCTCCGTCTCCTTTTACTCAGGTGAAGATTTGTGTGGTGAGGGGAGCGATTCGATCATTCCCCTCGTTAGGTCCCTGCGCTGGAGCTGGTGAATTGTTCCAATGCTCATGGACTCTTTACCAGTTGGAACAATGACTCCGTTTGATGGTACCTTCTCTCTGCCCCTTTATCTCCCAAGTTTATCCCTCTGAATTATTGACGATTTGATTACACGTGTACCATGATGACAGAGTTTTAATGAGAAAGAGCCCAGGGAACATACCCGTGTCCATTCTGACTCTGACTGACGTTGGTTGATTATCGTCTGTTTGTCTGACGTCCGGGTGGAAGCACGCCCCACCTGCTGGCAATGACCTGAATTACACAAATAAAATAGTATGATTCAGTTACTCTGTCCTTCAAATATAAAACACTTATGTAAGGTCACTGCTCACTCTCCGACATTCCAGGGAGTAAATGGAGATCGGTACAAAGACCTCCAACTGAACACAAATTTCAAGAAGATAGCAAGGAAATATAAGGAAACTTACTTAAAGAAGCGATGCACTGAAGCTGAAGATGCCAACAGAATTGGAAAAAAAAAGACATCTGTTGCAGAAGATTAGAGAAATCAAAGGAACATTTTATGTAAAATGTCATTGGAAAAGAAAAAGAAGGGAATGACCTTACAGAAGCAAAGGGCATCAAAGGGAGTTGGCAGGAACACACAGAAGAATTGCAGAAAGATCCAACAGCGAAGACACCTGCAATGACTCCCTCATCGATCTAGAGCCAGACATTCTGGAAAGTGAAGTCGAATGGGCCATAGAAATCATTGCCAATAATAAGGCTGCAGGATGTGATAGGATTTCAGTAAAATTGTTGAAAATTCTAAAAAGGTGATGCGGTAAAAGTGTTGCATGCAATTTTCCAGCAGATCTGGAAAAATATAAACAACAATGACTTTTAGGCTGGATTAAGATCCGTTTTTATCCCCATACCCAAGTAAAGTATTGTTCAAATTACCGAAATTTTTCACGTGCTAGAAAGGTAAAGCTAAAATTGTGCAAGCAAGACCCGAGCAATATATGGAACAAGAACTGCCAGATAGAAGCTACTTTTAGAAGAGACAGAGGCACCAGAGACCAAATTGCTAACCTACGCTGGATAATGGAGAAATCGCGAGAATTTCAGAAAAGTATTTAGCTATGTTTTATTGACTACTCTAAAGCCTTCAGCAGTGTGGTCCATAATAAACTATGGCAAATCCTTAAAGAAATGGGAATACCTGGACATCTGTTCTGCCCTATGAGAAACTTGTACAAAGATCAAGAAGCAACAGTTAGAACGACACAGAACAAAAACTGGTTCAAGATTTGGAAAGGAGTATGACCAGGCTGCATATTGTCACCCTGCTTATTTAATCTATATGCTGAACATATGAGGAATGCTGGTCCAGAGGACTCAAAATGTTGCAGTCAAAATTACCAGACAGAATATTAATAAATTCAGATATGCAGGTGATACGATTCTAATGGCTGAAAGTGAGGAGGATCTGAAGAAACTTCTAATGAAAGTGAAAGAAGAAAGTTGAAAGCTGGCTTCTTGTTCAATATTAAGAAAACCAGCCATTCCTATTAACTCTGTGGTAATAAATGGAAAGGAAGTGGAAGCAGAGACGGAGTTTTTCTTCCGTTGTTCAAAGATTTCTATAGATGGTAGATGTGATAGCCTTTTCAAATTTATTGGGTAGGAGAGCTACTTTGTTGCATTGGAAGGATCTTAATCCACCTACTGCTTTTTTCTGGCTCTCCTCTATTATGTTTTGTTTAAACCTGGTGAGAATTAGAACTCGGACGTTCGATACATCTTTCAAATTTGAACAAAGCTGGCCACCTTTTATTCAATATTTTCATAAGATCTAAGTTCTTTACTTTTCTTTTTTTTTGTTGTTTTCTTTCTTTTCTTTCTCTCTCCGTGAAGTTTCAAATTTGAACAGAAGGACGTTTTTTTCTTTTTTTGTAATCTTGTCCTCAAGTGGACTGCCTAGTCCCCCCCCCTTTTTTTTGTTTTAGGTTAGTTTAGTGTTTTTTTTCTCTCCTATACATAGAACATTTCCAGTCTATTTTTGTATGAATTGTCAAGAGGAGTTGTGGTTCTCTGTTTATATATAATAGCCTAATATTATATTACACATGATTTTGACAGTGTATATCATTTTCTATTTTGTACATTTATTCTATTATGTATTTGATAGAACTTCACTGCTGATTTGTATCTATTCATATACATTTTTTAATCAATAAAGAAAGATTGAAAATGATGGTAAATGCAGCGTATTAAACGGCGCTTACTTCTGGGGAGGGTAGTAATTTCAAATTTAGATAAAATACTGAAGTGCAGAGACATAACATTGTCTGCGAAGGACCGTAGAGTCAAGTATATAGTATTTCCAGTTGTGGTGTAAGGCTGTGAGAGCTGGACTATTAGAAAGGCTGAATACAAAATAATCAACGCCTCTGAACTTGGATGTTGGGGGAAAGTGTTCGTTGGACAGCAAGAAAATCGAACAAGTCAATACTTGGAGAAATACGCCAGACTGTTCACTAGGAAGCTTGAAAAGCTCAATTATTTTGACCACATCATGAGGGGACAGGATTCTTTGGAGACGACTCTCATGTTCGGTAAAACAGAAGGCAAAAGAAGGAGAGGATGACAGCAGCTACAATGGATAGATAATATTATTCAGGAAATGCCTATGCCCTTGGGGTATCTTAGAGAGGCAGTTTCTAGTAAGGAGGCTTAGTGTGCAGTAACGCTGTTGTATTTGGCTGTGTTCATGTGTTTTCATGTATGTTTTGAATGACTATTAAACTTGAAAATAAATTGGACAATGATTGTATCATGAACAAAAAACAAGAATGAATATACATGTTTTCAGTCAATAACAGACTTGAAAATGTTGCATTTTGTCCCTCCTGCAGACAGGGAGCAACCATACTCCAAGCATCTGACCACACAACACCCACTGGGACAGCCTGCTGGTCCAAGGTGGGTCTATTTACTCCGTTGTTTAAACCCAGACACCTCAAACAAAAGGCAGCCACCGGTTCCCTCCAGCCCACCATGTCAGATAGTAAGATCCTGACTTGCTGTCAAAATCACTCCGTCTCCGCACTTGCAGGCAACACTTTATCGGTGTCCACTAAAAATATGCTGAAGAATTCTCCATCCTTGCTCATTCTGAGGAGATAAACCCCCTGAACTCCCACTTCAATCCGTCGCCCTTACAGCTCCGCCAACTGATTGTTAAGGAAACTCATTAATAACGAAGCCCATATCTCCATTGGTTGGTATACTAAATTGGTATTTGGTGTCACCAATGAGAGACAAGTAAATGTCACGTCACTTCACGAGAGATACCGGGCACGCGCAGCATGCTTAAATCTTCTCAACGTCAGACCGAGGGTGACGAATTTCCGCGAGAGGGCGCGCGTGGGCAGTGGGCGGCGCGGTGAGCTGTTGCGCGCGGTAGATGGGGAGACTGTCGAGTCAGTAACAGGGAGCGGGGAGCGCATCCCTCGGTCCCGTACCGTGCGGACCAGCTCACCGATTGTGTCATGGTCGATCTGCAACCTGCTGGGATACAACATTAACACACAAATCTCGATGTATGTACTTAATCAATGTAATGTTTCTTTTCACATGCATAATATAATTATTATGCAGAACTTATACTGACAGCACTTCAGTAGATCTGGAATGACTGCAACTGGCACTTCTACATTTATTCAGTCTCACTCCAGCTATTTCCTATCTTCCTTGGTACAGAAATGTAATGTCTCAAGGAGCAGTGTTTGGGTAAATGAGACTCACCAAACTTTCTCCTGACTGAATTAATGGAAACTCCGAGTCAGAAGGGTTCTGTCGTATTGATGATCTCCGTCCTCGGGCTGGTTCACTTGTTGCTGTTCCCTCGTTTTCAGTTGTGGTTTGCTTCCAGTTGTGGGCGTCTCTTCCAATAAATCTCTCACCACAGGTCTAACTTCAACGAAAGAAGTAATGAATTATGTTACTAAAACAAACGAGAACAAAGCGTTAACCTGGCATTTAAATTTTGAACGCATATGTCATGATCCGAGTGAAGAAATCTGTAACTGTCCCTCAAACTTTACAAAACCTGATATGGGATACAAAGGAACACAGACAAAATGCTGGAGGAACTCATCAGGCCAGGCAGCATCTGGATGTCAACGCTCCTCTCTTCCAGTTGCTTAGTTCCTCCAGCATTTTGTGGCTGTTGCTTGGATTTCCAGCATCTGAAGATTTTCTCTTGCTTTTGATGGAATACAAGGAAGTCATCATTCAGTCATAGTATAAGATACAAGTCATAATTTATAACAGGAGAATTATGTGATAAAGTCATTTTAGTCTGCTCCATAATCAATCATGGAGGATTACTTTCCAACACCGTATTCCTGCTTCCTGCTATAATTCTCAACCTATTTAGCAATCCAGAACATGAATATACCCAAAGATAGCCTCCACCACTGTTTGTGGTGACAAATTCCTCAGATCAAACAACCTTTGGCTGAAGTAATGTCTCTCATCTCAGTTTTAAAGTGAAGTTTCTTTATCCTGAGGCAGCACTCTCAGATCCCAGACTCTCCGTCTAATCCAGACATACTCTCCATTCCCAATGTATCCAGGCTTGTTGTTATTCAGTTGGTGTAAATAATCTCTGCCGCCCCAACTTCACCCCACCCGCAACAACCCTAGATTTTACGGGGGCGGGGGTTGATTTATTTTTCAGCTGGTCTGGCACACCATTGTGGCCGAAGGGCCTGTTCCTGTGATGTACTGTTCCATGTTCTGTTCCATCTTCAGCATCTTGAGTTTCTGTTTGGCTCCCACTGGCAGATAGACAGGTGAGAATGAGGGGGAACTTCAAAACGTGAATTGATTTCTGAAACACCGGTCTATGTCTACTGGTGCAAATTTAATCACAGCCTCTCTCTGTGAGGGATGGAATGGGAACTCATTCTCTGCTTTGCTTCCAAAGAGACTTCAGAACCAAACATCTGAGCACAGAACAGAAATACTCGCTCAACTTCTCATAAACCCTGACAACTTGATTCCCTGATTCACTTTATCTGATTTAGACATGGGTGGTGTCCCAGGATCCAACCTCAGAGGGTCACAGCCCGCACATCTTTTCCACATCTCACTCTGAGAGATTCGCGCTAGCAATATCCAGCCACCTGAGACGTCTGCTTCATTGCGGAAGGAGGAACATTCAGCCGCATCTGAAAAAGCACCAACGTGGACCGAAGCCCAAACACTGCCAGTCCCATATTCCTGGAAACCACATCCCAAGATTGTATCTGAAGCACCAACTCTCCCAGGGCTCTTTGCTGCCGGTAATATGCGGCAGCGTCTCAGCTAATCCCAGTTCATAAAACTTACACTCCCACACCAACCCGTGACAGAACTGGAGCCTGATGATCCTTTTTCTAGACGGGGATTTGCTCTAAAACATGGGCCTTGGACCACAAAGAGGGTGCTGATACATTTTAGCTTGTTCCCACAGTTTCATTGAACACAGTTGTTCATTATTTTATTGAGTGCGGAGTAGCCCAGGTCAATTAGTAGCCATTTTCCCCGTCGGGTAACAGGAAGAAAATGTTTTAAATATGAAATTGAAAATATAGCACTGGAAACTCAGTGCAGGAGATTTCATTTTGTTCTTTTGATGCAGAAACGATTGACTGACTGCAAGATGTGTGACACCCAGAACAGAATTGCATAGATGCAATCCCTACAATCATCTTCATTCCATCCCGAACAGTAAATAGACAATGGGGCAGAAGTAGACCAATCGGTTCTTTGAGCCTACACCGCCATTTAGAGATCATGGCTGATCATTAACTATCAATACCCGGTACCTGCCTTGTCCCCATAACCCTTGATTCCCCTATCCATATGATAACTATCTAGCTCCTTCTTGAAAGCATCCAGAGAATTGGCCTCCACTACCTTCCGAGGCAGTGCATTCCAGACCCCCACAACTCTCCGGGAGAAGAAGTTTTTCCTTAGAGTTAAGGAACGAATTTCCTAAATGACCTACCCCTTATGCTCAAACCATGCCCTCTTGTACTGTACTCTCCCAGCATCTGGAACATATTTCCTGCCTCTATCTTGTCCAATCCCTTAATAATCTTATTTGTTGCAATCAGATCCCCTCTAAATCTCAGTAATTCCAGCGTATACAAGCCCAGTCTCTCTAACCTCCCTGCGTAAGACAGTCCGGACATCCCAGGAATTAACCTTGTGAATCTACATTGCCTTCCTCCAGAGCCAGGATGTCCTTCCTTAACCCTGGAGACCAAAACTGTAGACAATACTCCAGGTGTGGTCTCACCAGGGCCCTGAACAAATGCAAAAGGATTTCCTTGCTCTTGTACGCAAATCCCGTTGTAATAAAGGCCAACATTTCATTAGCCTTCTTCACTGCCTGCTGCACTTGCTCATTCACCTTCAGTGACTGATGAACATGGACTCCTAGATCTCTTTGTATATTTCTCCCTTACCTAACTTTACACACTTCAGATAATAATCTGTCTTCCTGTTCTTACTCCCAAAGTGGATAACCTCACACTTATTCACATTAAACGTCATCTGTCAAGTATATGCCCACACACCCAGTCTATCCAAGTCACCCTGAATTCTCCTAACATCCTCATCACATGTCACACTGCCACCCAGATTAGTATCATCAGCAAATGCTGAAAGCATCCTCGTATCTGAGGCCACTCTCTCTCCGCTGAGAGTCAGCAACCAGAGAGCGATAAACACGTTCAACACTCTCTGCAGCTCTGGTGAGCGGTTGCCCTGGTGACGGAGGAAGTGACTCGCAAAGATAACCGAGCGGGGAAATAACAAACTCGGTGTGACACGTTCTCAGTTTCATTGCGACAAAATTAAACTGAACATTCAGCCATTTTGTAATGGTGATACTAAAATTTCACTGGTTGTTTTTACCCCTTCGAGGTGCATTCCGTAAATTTCATGGTGGTTCCAGCTCTACAGAGCTCTCAGCAGTGCTGACGCTGGTCCAAAATAAATCGCAGTGCTGGATACGACCTATAAGTTAAATGTAATATAAGTTAAATATGGCCCTTGTGGCTAAAAGGATCAGGGAGTATGCAGGGAAAGCAGGTACAGGGTTCTGAGTTGGATGATCAGCCATGATCATACTGAATGGCGGTGCAGGCTCGAAGGGCCGAATGGCCTACTCCTGCACCTATTTTCTATGTTTTCTATGACCTGTCTACAATAAATGTCGATTATGTGTAGACGTTTCAATTGAGATTCACAGAGCCCTTACAGCACAGACACAGGGTTGTTAAAGTCCATCCAGTCAGTGCCATGTCTGGTGTGGTTCCATCCCCCTGCACCCAGACCACAGCCTCTATACCTCCCTCATCCATGTACCTCCCCAAACACCTCTGAAATACCACAATCGGACCTTCATCTCTTACATCTGCTGGGAACTTGGTCCGCATTCTCACCACCCACTGAGTGAAGTAGTTCTCCCTCAGATTACACTTAAATGTGTCACTTTTAACCTTAAATCCATGATTTTACCCAATCTGTTGGGGAAATGACTAACTGCATTCACGCTATTTATACCATCATAGATTTCTATATCCCTAGCTTGGCTTCCCGACCCAGGGTCCTGGACCCTTCCTTTAACTGTAGTGGCAAATGGCATAAAAAAAGTTGTAATCCTGCTAGGATACCCTGTCATTCCCCTGTATTCCAGGTAATCGAGTTCTAACCTGTTCAACCTATCACTATAATTATTTCCTGAAACACTAGCAATGTCCGTGTAATTTTCCCTACACTCTTTCACGCTTATCGACATCTTTCCTCCAAGTAGCTTGCCAGAACTGCACTCAATTCTGTTTTGTTTTTTTTTTGGATTCTCGGCGTCTTTTACAACATTAGCATTAATATCCCGGCCCCTCTTCGCAATAGCCTGTTATAATGGAAAATATGTCCTAAACTCTCTTTACAACTCTGGTGCTACCTTAAAGGAATTGTGGATCTGTAACACCCACGGCACGACAATCGGGATCAAAACAGTTATTTACACCAAGCAGTAAGCCTGATCAACACCTCTACTCACTAACCCACCCTTCACATCCCACCCACTTACAGTTTAACATTTCCTGACAGTTCTAGGCACTCCACTGTCTAAAGTGACTTTATGTACAGACAGTCAATATCATTTTCTGTAGGTCCATACTCTCCTGTGCCTAATGTCACTTTATGGACATAGAATCAATTTCAGTCTCGTATGTCTAGACACTCCTGTGTCTATCGTCACTTCATGGGCACAAAATCAATGTTAGTCTCATATGGCCAGACACTGCTGTGCCTATCGTTACTCTACGGACATAGAATCAACGTCAGTCTCACATGGCCAGACACTCTTGTGTCTATCGTCACTTTTTGGACACAGAATCAATGTCACAGACCAGAGAATTGTGCAATATTGCAAAGGGAGAATGGCTGACTCAAAAAATGAAATTATGTTGAAGGCCATATTAACAACAGCAAAGAAATGCACTAGAAAATTTACTGGAATTACGAAAACCTCCTCTGCATGAAGAATAGGATCAGCAGACGGATCCATCCTAACAGATCCAGATAAAGTATGTGAGAGGTGGATTCAGTATATAGAGCAGCTTTTTGAGATAATAGAGGGGAACCCCCATATATGAACCACCCTAATTCTGGCCCACCTATTACCAAAGAAGAAATGACGAAAGCAATGAAAACAGTGAAATAAGGTAAAGCCACCGGACCTGATGGAATTTCAGTGGAAATGATACAAACCCCAGAAGATCTGGGCATAGATATTCATTTTGAAGAGTTCAATGACATATATAAGTCTGGTGTATTGCCTGACGATCTCTTGAAATCAGTATTTATAACTCTGCCTAAAATTCCTGGAACTATGGACTGCGAAAATTATAGAACAATCAGTCTCCTGAGTCACCTAATAAAGATTTTGTTGAGAATTGTCTCAGTCAAGTTAAAAACAAGTTAAGGCCAGAAACTTCTAAACTGCAATATGGGCTTATGCGGGATAGAGGAACTAGGAACGCAATTTTCATGCTACAAATGTTTTCAGAAAGGGCAATTGAATATCAAAATGATATCTTTTTTATTTTTATTGATTTCACTAAAGCATTTGGCAAAGTGCAACATGAAAAATTATTTCAAGTTCTCACTTAACTAAACATTGACGGAAGGGAAAAATAAGCGCTTCAAAATTTATATTGGAATCAAATAATGGCGGTAAAAAATGATGATAATATAAGCAGTTGGACTAAAATTCAAAGGGGAGTTAGACAGAGATGCGTTGCCTCGCCGGAATTATTACACATCTATACTGAAATGATTCTCAGAGAAACAGAAGACCTAGATGGATTAAAAATTGGAGGTGCTTACATCAACAACATAAGATACACAGATGATACCACCCTAATAGCAAGTGCTGCAGAAGACCTACAAATCCTCCTAGACAAATTAGTACAAACAAGTGCAGACTTTGGTCTAACCATCAACGGTTAAAAAAAACAAATATATGGTAATATAAAAAGAGCAGCATACTCCCAACTGCCAATTTCTCATCGGTAACCAAGAGGTTGAACAAAAGACCAGTTTTAAATACCTTGGTCGCTTTATATCACAAGATGCTAGAAGTAAAGTAGAAACAAAAAGAAAAATGGCCATTGCCAAAACCAACTTCCAAAAAATGAAACCCATTTTTAACAACAGACACATTTCTATGACAACAAAGCTTAGGCTACTAAAATGCCGCATCTGGTCAATCTTGCTGTATGTTTCCGAAACATGGACTGTAACACCTGAACTCCAAAGAAACATAGAAGGAACAGAAATGTGGTTTTTTAGAAGAATGCTGAAAATATCACATAGAGACAGGGTAGCTAACGAGACAGTACCCCAACGTACCCACAACAAAAGATCTTTAATGAGAACATTAAATGAGAGGAACCTTAAATTCCTCGACCATGTCATCAGAAAGGAAGAAATAGAATGCCTTACGTTGCAAGGCTGTATGCCTGGGAAACGCGGAAGAGGGAGACAAAGAAGAACATATATGGACACTGTGAAATAACTAACAGATTTAAGTGTACGATATATTATTGCCGCTGTGTGGGGTCATCAGATGTTGAGACCCATGATCGCTCAGGTGTGTAATGCGCAAGTCGCATGCAGAAGAAGAATCAATGTCAGTCTCATCTGTCCAGACACTCCTGTGCTTAACGTCACTTCATGGACACAGAATCAATCTTTTTAAACTATCATACTTCATGTATAGTGTCTTGTTTATTATTGTGGTCTCCATCATATTGATTTTTTCCTCTGTCCTGAGTAACAATTACTTTGTTCTCCTTTACACTTGTTACTGGAATGACATTAAACAATCTTGAATATTGAAACCTGGGTAAAATACCACGACCAACCACATTATCTATATTCCCTTTTGATTTCATGATCTCCTATAATGTCACCCTCATTCTCCTCTGCAATGAAGATCCAGCTCGGCCAAAAGCTTCCTATGACTCGGCCCTCTAGTCCAGGCAAAATATTCAGCAAACTCTTCTGCAACCTCTCCAGCTTGATAATATATTTTCTACAGTAGGGTGAAAACAACGGTACATAATACTTTGTGTAGCCATGTACATTCATATACAGATCAATGGCATGAATAATAAATTACAGAGGTCTCAACACTGACTCTCACATCCCACTCGTCACAGGGCTCCATTCGCTGGAACCATCTACATTCATCCCCCTCTCCTTCTTATTCTCGAACCGGGTGTGAATCCACCTCACCAGCTCCCTGTGAATCCCACGTGACCGAACCTTCCCGATCAGCTGCCATGCGGGACCTTGTTACAGACTTTACCAAAGTTCAGATGAACATCACTTCCCAAATTCGCCTAACGCCCTAGTTCATTCTTAAATAATCTCCAAGCTACTTGACAGATATGATATCTTATTGGACAGTGTAGACTGTGATTTCCCCATAACCAATGCCCAACCCCGCGTGATTTCAGCCTCACTGCAGACAGAGAAAATTCCGATCCCAGCTGTCGAATTACCAACCTGGACCGAAGCCTGTATACTGTCAGTTCCATATCTTCAGAGTCACCGGCCCAATATCATCACTCATACAAAGACACCTTGGTGCCGGCAATTTGCTGGGGTTTTCCTGCCATTTCCGATTCACAAACTAAGGTGTAATTGGACCCTAATGACCCTCTGCCGGGGCCAGTGCTCAGGCTGGCTCCCCGGTCTGCATAGATGATGTGGATACACTTCAGCCTGTCCCCAGCAGCTAAACCGAGCACATTTGATCCCTATGTTATCGTTGTGTGGGATTTTGTCCAGCAGAGCGGGCTGCCATGTTTCCTGCAGTGTAGCCGGAACAAAATGTAAAATTATGAAGTAGATAATGCTGGAAACTCAGTACATCAGACTACATCTCTGAAAGGACAAATGGTGGAAGACCCAGTTCCAGAACTGAGACTGTCCAAGATGCTGCCGATCTGCTGAGCGTTTCCAGTGTTTTCTCATCCTTACGTTAAATTTCCTGCAACTGTAGTATTTCTCCCTCTTCATTTAAATGCACAGATAGCAACTGATTGCCACCCTGAACTGTAAATGCCACTCCACCCCAACTACTCTGTTAGATCTGAGTTCATTCAGACCCTGGTGTAACAGATCCCACACAGTCAATGCTCACAGCATCCTTTCCTCCCGCTATCACTCTGTTGCCTTTGCTCCCGAGGCCACTGTCTCTAAGCTGAGAGGCGGTGACCACAGAGCGATAAAAAGAGCAACACTTGCTGCAGCCCTGACGGGCTGTTACCCTGGAAACAGAGGAAGTGGCTCACCGAAAATAACCGACAAAGGAAATAACAAGCTTAACATCAGATGCTATGAGTTCCATTATGACAAAGATTAACACTGCAGCCATTTTGTAACGGTGAAACTAAAATTGAAATGGCTGCATTTTCCCTGCGACATGCTGTATTCAATTAAACCTCTGGTGTTTCTAGTTATCAAAAAAAAAAGAAAACTCAATCCTGGAAAAGGGGCAAAACAAAACTTCACAATGAGGAAAAAGTTTAGAAGAACGATTGCTGAAATATATCATTGTGGCAATCGGATAGCCTGAATTGTTGAACAAGATGTTTGATATATATTTAACTGAGGTAATGGGATACAGACTGGACAGAGGTTGAACAAGATGGTTGACATATATCATTGAGGTGGGGGCATACAGACTGGACAGAGATTGTACAAGTTGGGCACGGAATAAGCAGATGGAACCAGGTGGGAGAAGGAATCAAGTGCACTCTCTGATGGTGGTCCAGTAATACAGATCCTGAAATAATAGTATACACTAGTAGATAACAGCTTCCAATATAACAAAGCCAGAAAAAACAATAAGAACTTCAGTATATGTCCTTTTCCACTCTACAGGCTGTATCAATGCACCGCAGAAAGTATCCCATCTCGATGCTTCATATCTTCATACGGCTACTGCTCTTCCTTTAACTGAATGAAATAGCGGAGAACTGTGGACACAGCTGAGCACATCATAGAAACCAACCTCCCCTCCATGGACTCTGTCTACACTTCCCACTGACTCAGTAAAGCAGCCAACATTATGAAAGATCCCCACAACCCTGAACATTCTCACTTCTCACCCTCCCATCGGGGCGAAGAAAAAATAGAACAGAAACATGCCACCGGGCACAAGGACGGTGTCCATTCTGCTGTTAGAAGCGAACAGCTTGATGAGTGGACTTCTGACCTCACAGTCTAAATCGATGTGACCGTGCACCACATATCTACCTGCACTGCACTTTCTTTGTAACCAGAATGATTTGCTTTACTTCAATGTACTACTGCAATGTATTGATCTGTGTGGAGAATACCGGATACACGATTTTCACTCTACCTCTGTACATGGAAAACAAAATAAAGATTCTCCATTTCAATCGTGTGGGAATATTAGACAGCCTGGGTTGCTCCTTTGGGAATTCCGGAGCGAGTGTACACATTTCCGAGAAACCCAGATAAATGAACAAGACTTAATTCTCGCATTAATAGGGCCAGATATCGGGAAACACGGTCAGCATTTCGGCAAGTCGTAGCAATGGAAAGAAGATGGAAATAAACCGCCCAGTCTCCCGAGAGGACGTGAGAGATCTGGATCTCACTGTCCTGTCTGAACAGGGAAGATGAAACTACTCATACACGTGGAGGAGTCTCCCGTGGGTGCGATTACTCTGTTTAACCCTCGAGTCTGCAAGAACACAACGGGCCGAACGGCCGCTTCCAGTGTGCTGCAAATATGTAAAGCAATTATCGACCCCAGGCGTCGATCCAGGTGAAGTTTGGATCCGGTACCGGGCCGGGTGATGGAGGTAAAGTTCACCAGGTACATCTTAATGGATGGGTTCAGTCTCGGCATCACCACCTCATCCCGCTCCCGGGACCAGAACACCAGGGGCTGAGCGGCGACTCATCTCAGGCAGTTCGGTGTGAAGGTCCCATAAACCGGACCGACCACGACACGTTGTGTCCAGGAAGCGGGGCGAGGCCGCCAGTTCGAGGAAGTTAACGGGACTCTCTGCCCAACATGAGGTTCCCCGCCCCCGGGATCGGCTTCAGTACTCACCGATGGGAAATTGTCGGTTGCGTTCAACCCCAGTGACCGGCCTCAATACTGACCGATGAGAACATCATCAATTTGTCCGGAGAGCAGCGAGATCCGTCCACCGGCTCCACGCCGACGATCAGCTTCAACAGAGAACGGAAAGAAAACCCCCGCCCATCCGGAGACTGTGAGAGCGGGGGCGGGGCCTCGGAAGCAAAAACCTCAGATGCTGCAGATCTGCGTTTGAAATGAGAGCGAGGCACCGGTGACTCTGCTCCTCGTCCCTCACACACTGTCCGACCTACCTGCCGCATTCCCCACATTATTCCATATTTACACCAGCTACATTTTTATTTTCCCTAAGAATCTTCCCCGTCCCCATCGCTCCATCTCCCGGTTCTCAGAGTTAAAGGTTCGATTCCCATCCCGGTTTGACGTACAATTCCCACCTGAAAAGGAATTGTGCAGGCTTCTTTGAAATCAGTTCTATGTTTATAAACACTTTTTTCTATTCACATTCTTCCGGAGCCTCACTGGACAAGAACACTGAAACACCAAGTGAAAAACAGCAGGAGGAGGCCATTCAGCCCCTCAAACCATCAACAGGATGGCGGCTGCTCTCCCATCTCAGCCACATGTTTCTGTCCGATCCACATTGCCTCGATCCCTTCCGTCTCCACACATCTGCCGGCCTTTGTGTTCGTTTTATGTGAAGACGATCACTAAGGTGTGGCTCCTCCACCCTCAGGGCGGTTTCATCTTGACACAAGAGGAGGCCGTTGATCGAAACGTCGGAATGGGAATCAGAATTGAAATGTCCGGCCACTGCAAAGTCCCCCTTGTGGCAGATGATACACAGATGCTCGACGAAACGGTCTCCCAATTGATGGTGGGTCTCACCAATGTAAAGGACGCCGCATCGGGAGCACGGGACACAATAAATGTCCCCAGCAATAGATTCGAGATGAAGTGTTGCCTCGCCCGGAAGGACTGCTTTGTGTCTCTGAATGGAGGTGAGGGAGGAGGGGTACGGCAGTTGTAGCACTTAGGCTTATGCAGGGATAAGTATCTGGAAGAAGATTAGTGAGGGGAGATGAATGAACAAGGGAATTGTGGAGTGAGTGATCCCTGTTGAACCCTGTTTGTGACATCCTAAACAGATTTGCATGAATGCAATCCCTACATTCATTAGTTATCCATTTACTGCAACAGAAACGTTATATATTCCATACAGTGAATGCTCAAGGCATCCGGGCACCCACACCGGTTCCTGAGGTCACTGAGGGGCGGTGACCAGAGAGCGATAAATATGTTCAACACTCCATAGCTTTGGTGGGCTGTCACCCTGGTGATGGAGGAACTGGCTCAGCAGAACTAACTGAAAATAGGAAATAAGGAATTCAACTTCACATGCTCTTTTTCATGAATTTATGAACATTTGGAGAGGCAAGGATTTATGACGAATAGACAGCTTGGCTTTGACAAAGGCAGGTTGTGCCTTACCGGCCTGATTGAATTTTCTGAGGATGTGACTAAACACATTTACAGAGGTAGAGCAGTAGATGTAGTGTATACGGATTTCAGCAAGGCACTTGATGAGGAACCCATGCAAGGCTTATTGAAAAATTAAGGAGGCATGGGATCCAAGCGGACATTGCTTTGTGGATTCAGAAATGTCTTGCTCACAGAACGCAAAATTGTTTGTAGATGGACGTCGCTGACTAGGGCTGTTCCTCAGGGATACGTTCTGGCACTACTTCTCTTCGTAAGTTTTATAAAGGACCTGGATGAGGAAGTGGAGGGATAGTTTAGTACATTTACTGATGACACAAAGGTTAGGGGTATTATGGATCGTTTGGAGGGCTGTCGAGGTTATAGCGGGACCCCGATTGGAAGCGAAACTGGGCTGAGAAGTGGAAGATGGGAGTTCGACCCAGATAAGTGTGAGGTGGTTCACTTTAGAAGGTAAATATGATGGCAGAATATAGTATGAATGATAAGACTCTTAGCAGTGAGGAGAATCAGAGGGATCTTGGGGTCTGAGTCCATAGGACACTCAAAAATGCTGCGCAGCCTGACTGTGTGGTTCAGAAGGCATACGGTGCATTGGCCTTCATCAACCTTGTGATTGAGTTCAAGTGCCAAGAGGTAATCTTACTGTTATATAGGACTCTGGTCAGACCCCACTTGGAGTTCTGTGCTTGGAGTGCAGTTCTGGTCGCCTCACTACGGGAAGGATGTGGAAGCCATAGAAAGGGTGCAGAGGATATTTACAAGGATTTCTCTGGATTGTGGAGCATGCCTTATGGGAATAGGGTGAGTGAACTCGGCCTTTTCTTCTTGGAGACCTAATAGAATGATGACTGGCATAGATCGTGTGGATAGTCAGAGGCTTTTTCTCAGGGCTGAAATGGTTTACATGAGAGGGCACAGTTTTAAGATGCTTGGGAGAAGGTACAGAGGCAATGTCAGGGGTAAGTTTTTAACTCAGAGTGGTGAGTGCGTGGAATGGGCTGCCGGTGACGGTGGTGGAGGCGGATACAACAGGGCCTTTTAAGAGACTTTTGGATACGTACATGGAGATAAAAAGAAGAGGGCTGATGGGTAACCCTAGGAAATTTCTAAAGTAGGTTCATGTTTGGGAGAGCACTGTTGGGCGAAGGGCCAGTGTATTATGCTGTGGGTTCTCTATGTTTCTCTGCTTCTGTGTTCTCAGTTCATCCCATACAGTCAATGCTCACAGTATCCTTTCCTCCCACTATCATACTGTTGCATTTGCTCCTGAGGCCACTGTCTCTGCACTGAGAGGCGGTGACCACAGAGCGATAAAAAAATGTGCCACTCTTCTTGCAGCTCTAGTGGGCCGTTACCCTGGAAACAGAGGAAGTGGCTCACCAAAAATAACCGAAAAGGGAAATAACAAACTCAGCATCGTGAGTTTAATTATGATAAAGTTTAACACTGCAGCCATTTTGAATCGAAGAATCTAAAATTGTAAAGTCGGCTTTTAACGTGCTGTTTACAATAATACTCTGATAGTTCTGGCTAACAAAACATGACAATAGTTAGCGATAAATAATATATTAACCTCTGCCGTGAATATACCCAGTGACAGCCCCATTCACCATCTGTTGCAACAAACTCCACAGATCGATTACTCTTTGGCTGAAGAAGTTTCTCTCAGTTTTGAAGGGAAGCTTGTTTATTCCGAGGCTGTCCTCTCAGACCCCAGACTCTCCGTCTGATGGAAACATCCTCCACCTGTCCACTGTCTCCAGGCTGTTCAGCATTCTGTGGGTTTAAATAAGACTCCGTCCCCCTCTATACTTCTGAACTCAATAGAGTACAGGCCAAGAGTCATCAAATGCTTGCCATATGAGCGGTGATTGATACGTTCGTGACCCAAGGTAGATGGAGTCAATTTTTGAAAACCCAGCACATTTATTTTTCAACATAGTCCCCTCCTACATTTACACGCTTAGTCCAGCGGTCGTGGAGCAAACGCATCCCTTCTTTGCAGAATTCGACATCTTGGACCTCCAGAGTTGGCCGACAGTAAGAGTGATTGATAGGTTCATGGCCAAAGGTAGGAGACGAGTTATTCAGCTCTCGTTACATGCACGTTCAGATCAACTCTTTGATCTAACTCATCTCCCACCTCAGGCCACAGACTTGTCAATCACTCCCCCCCGCCCGTACAGAAACCCTCTCGTTCCTGCGATTACTCTTGTGAACCACGAGAGCCACAGTTGTACTGAACACATCTGCTTCATTTCCAACGATTGACAGACAGGAGGCAATGAGGGGCGAACACCAAACTCACGGGTCTATTTCTACTGTTGCAAACACGGTACAGCCCATTTACTCACAGCCTCTCCCTGTGAGGGACGGGGTGCTAACTCATCCTCTCCTCGGTATGGCAGTCATTTCTTCCAAAGAAACTCCCGAAACAAACATCTGA
Source organism: Hypanus sabinus (assembly GCF_030144855.1). Lineage (NCBI taxonomy): Eukaryota > Metazoa > Chordata > Chondrichthyes > Myliobatiformes > Dasyatidae > Hypanus > Hypanus sabinus. The sequence continues at coordinate 853,246 of NW_026779564.1, read as the reverse complement.
GCCCAGAACAGAAATACTGGCTCAACACCTCATAAACCCGGGCAGCTTGAACCCCGGGGCCATTGTACTTGGATCTAAAACTGTGATATCACAGGACCTAACCTCACAGGGTCACACTGCTGAATCTGCCACTCACCGACCCCCGAATCCTCACACATCGTCCCCGCATCTCACACTGCGTGGTGTAATCAGAAAGTTCCCCATAGCCAATGCCCAGCACCCCGAGGCTTTTGATACACTCTGAAAGGAGGAACATCCAGCCCCCATCTGTGGAAGTATTGACCTGGGCCAAATCCCAGATACTGACAGGTCTGAATGACGAGTGTTTCCCAGGTAACAGCTCAATCCGCAACTCGCCCAGGAGTCCTTGTCGCCAGTAATGTGCTGCAGTGTCTCGGCCATTCAGAGTTCAAACAACAACAATCCGACATCAACCTGTGGCAGAACGGGAACCTGACTGGGTCAGAGATACTGACAGGTCTAAATGCCCAGTGTTTCCCAGGTAACAGCTCAATCCGCAACTCGCCCAGGAGTCCTTGTCGCCAGTAATGTGCTGCAGTGTCCCGGTCATTCAGAGTTCAAACACCAACACTCCGACATCAACCTGTGGCAGAACGGGAACCTGACTGGGTCAGAGATACTGACAGCTACATAGGCCCAGTGTTTCCCAGGTAACAGCTCACTCAGCAACTCGCCCAGGAGTCCTTGTCGCCAGTAATGTGCTGCAGTGTCCCGGCCATTCAGAGTTCAAACAGCAACACTCCGACATCAACCTGTATCAGGACGGGAACCTGATGATCCTCTGACTGAGCCAGAGATCGGGCTAGAAAACCTGGGCGCGGGGTAACAGCAGGCTCGGTACATCAGATTGGATCAGTGGAAAGAGAAACTGTGGAAGACCCAGTATCTGAACCGGGACTGTCCAAGACGCTGCCCGATCTGCTGAACGTTTCCACCATTTTCTCTTTTTACTTTAAATGATGCACAACTATTAACTGATTACACGATATTTGTGACGGTCAGAACAAATCAGCACAAATGTAATACCAATGTTCATTAGTTTTCTCTTCAATCCAATACAGGGATAATTCAGTCAATGCTCACAACATCCATCCCACCCCATTATCAATCTGTATTCTCTGCTTTCAACCCTCCTTCCGACAAAGATTGATACAGCAGACATTTTAACTTTGAAGATGAAATCGCAATGGCTGTCTTTAACTTACTACGTGCTGTATTCAATAAACCCTCTGGTAGTTCCAGGTACAAACACCGATTTCAGTATCAACTCTGTGAGGCAAAAATAAGACAACGGTAGAAGAGAGATTGTTGATATATAATCGTTGATGGGATACAGGCTGATCAGATGTTAACCGAGATGGTGTATATATCTTTGATATGGTGGAATACAGGCTGGAAAATGGTTGACCAAGATAGGTACACTTACATCCTTCATATACATGAGTAAAAATCTTTAAGTTTCCGTCTAAATATGCATGTGCAATTTATAGTAATTTATAATAAATAGTATGTTCAACAATAGAACATAAAATACGATTTTGTCAGCATGAATTAATCATTCTCATAGCCTGCTGGAAGAAGCTGTCCCGGATCCTGTTGGTGTCCTGTCTTTTATGTTGTGGAAACACGAGGAAATTTGCAGATGCTGGAAATTCAAACAGCACAACCAAAATGCCGGTGGAACACAGCAGGCCAGGCAACATCTATAAGGAAAAGCATTGTCGAAGTTCTGGGCCGAGACCCTTCGTCAGGACTAAGTGAAAGGAAAGATAGTAGAAGATTTAAAAGTAGTGAGGGGAGGGGGAACAGCGAAATGATAGGAGAAGACCGGAGGGGTTGGGATGAAACTAAGATCTGGAAAGGTGATTGTTGAAAGTGATACCGAGCTGGAGAATGGAAAGGATCATGGGACGGGAGGCCGAGGGAGAAAGAAAGGAGCAGGGGGAACACCAGAGCGAGATGGAAAACAGGCAAACAACTAAATATGTCAGGGATGGGGTAGGAAGGGGAGGGGGGGCATTAACGGAAGTTAGAGAAGTCAATGCTCATGCCATCAGGTTGGAGGCTACCCAGCCGGTATATAAGGTGTTGTTCCTCCAAACTGAGTTTGGATTAATTTTGACAGTAGAGGGGCCCATGGATAGACATATCAGACTGGGAATGGGACGTGGAATTAAAATGTGTGGACACTGGGAGGTCCTGCTTTTTCTGGCGGACCGAGCGTAGGTGTTCAGCGAAACAGTCGACCAGTCTGCGACGGTTCTCACCAATATATAAAAGGACACACCGGGAGCACCGGACGCAATAAACCACACCAGCCGACTCACAGGTGAAGTGTCGCCTCACCTGGAATGACTGTCTGGGGCCCTGAATGGTGGTGAGGGAGGGTGTAAGGGCAGGTGTAGCACTTGTTCCGCTTACAAGGGTAAGTGCCAGGAGGGAGATCGGTGGGAAGAGATGGTGGGGACGAGTGGACAAGGGAGTCGCGTAGCGAGCGATACCTGTGGAAAGCAGAAAGAGGGGTCTAGGGAAACAGGTGCTTGGTAGTGGGATCCTGCTGGAGGTGGCGGAAGTTACGGAAAATTATAAGTTGGACCTGGAGGCTGGTGGGGTCGTAGGTGAGGAGAAGGGGAACCCTATCCCGAGTGGAGTGGCGGGTGGATGGGGTGGGGGCAGATGTGCGGGAAATGGGAGAGATGCGTTTGAGAGCAGAGTTGATGGTGGAAGAAGGGAATCCCCTTTGTTTATAAACGGAAGACGTCTCCTTCGTCCTGGAATGAAAAGCCTCATCCTGAGAGCAGATGCGGCGGAGACAGAGGAATTGAGAGAAGGGGATAGCATTTTTGCAAGAGACAAGGTGGGAAGAGGAATAGTCCAGGTAGCTCTGAGAGTCTGTAGGCTTATAGTAGATATCAGTAGATGAGCCGTCTCCAGAGATGGAGACAGAAAGATAATGAAAGGGGAGTGAGGAGTCGGAAATGGACCAGGTAAATTTGAGGGCAGGGTGAAAGTTGGAGGCAATGTTAATGAAGTCAACGAGCTCAGCATGCGTGCAGGAGGCACCGCCAATGCAGTCGTCGATGAAGGAAAAGAGGGGGACGGATAACCGTATAGACTTGGAACATGGACTCTTCCACAAAGCCAACAAAAAGGCAGGCATAACTAGGACCCATACGGGTGCCCTGGCTACACCCTTGGTTTGGATGAAGTGGGAGGAGCCAAAGGATAAATGATTGAGAGTAAGAACTAATTCCGCTGGGCAGAGGAGAGTGGTGGTAGAGGGGAATTGGTTAGGTCTGGAATCCAAAAAGAAGCGAAGAGCTTCGAGACTGTCCGGGTGAGGGATGGAGGTATTTAGGGACTGGACGCCCATGGTGGAAATAAGGCAGTGGGGGCGAGGGAACTTAAAATCATTGAAAAAATACAAAGCATGAGAAGTGTCACGACCATAGGTGGGAAGGGATTGAACAAGGGGGGATAGGACAGTGTCAAGGTATGCAGAAATGAATTCGGTGGGGTAGGAGCAAGCTAAGACACTGAGTCTACCTGGACAGACAGGTTTGTGGATCTTGGGTAGGAGGTAGAAACGGGAAGTGCGGGGCGTATAACGTTGGTGGCAGTAGATGGGAGATCCCAAGAGCTGATAAGGTTGGTAATGGTGTGGAAGACTGAGGCCTGGTGCTCCTTAGTGGGGTCATGATCGAGGGGTAAATAACAGGATGTATCAGCGAGTTGCCGCTGTGCCTCGGCCAGGTACAGGTCAGTACGCCAGACTACTACAGCGCCCCCCTTGTCAGCGGGTTTTATAGTGAGGTTGGGATTGGTGAGGAGGGAGTGGAGAGCAGTTTGTTCGGAATGAGTGAGGTTGAAATTGGAACAAGGTGTGAAGTGGTGAAGTCGAGTCTGTTGACGTTCCGTCGCCAGTTAGCAATAAAGAGATCCAGATCAGGCAGAAGACCAGAGTGGGGTGTCTATGAAGGGGGGTTGAAGACGGGAGAAAGGGTCATCGGTGGGGATGGGAGAGACCTTGCCAAAATGTGAACTCGGAGACAGAGCCGGCGGAAGAAGAGTTCAGCGTCATGGCGTAGGCGGAACTCGCTGAGGTGTGGGCGAAGGGGGACAAAGGCGAGGCCCTTACTGAGGACGGCTCGTGCTGCCTCAGAGTGGAATGTCAGAGGGGATGGCAAAGACCCGGCACGGATGAGAGCCGGGATCAGAGGAGGGAGGGGGAGGGAGGCTGATTGAGTCATTGGAGAGGGGAGGGTTGGGCTGAGAGAAAAATGGAGGCTCCGAGTTTCCAGCGGTTAACGGTGGGATCTGAGGGGCAGTGGATTGTAGAGTGCTGGTGGTGGAAGGGGAGACGAGAGTCACAATCGAAGCTTGTGTGGAGTCGTTGGAGGCTGCTCCCACCCCCAAAGATGACCCCCTTCTCCTGCTTAAATTTCCAGCATTTGCGGATTTCCTCGTATTTCTGTTATCATTACACCTTTCCAAGATCTGTTTCCCTATCTGCTCCTCCATATACCTGTTACTATTGGGCGGACTATAAAAACACCCAGTAAAGTTATTGTCCCCTTGCTGTTCCTAACTTCCATCCGCAGAGACTCTGTAGACACCACCTCCATGGCCTCCACTTTTTCTGCAGCCGTGACACTATCTCTGAGCAACAGTGCCATGTCCCCACCTGTTTTGCCTCCCTCCTTGTCCTTTCTGAAATATCTAAGACCCGGCACTTGAAGTAACCGTTCCTGTGTCTGAGCCAACCAAGTCTCTGTAATGGCCATCACATCATATCTCCAAGTACTGATGCACGCTCTAAGCTCATCCGCTTTGTTCACAACACTCCTTGCAGTTAAATGGACACATCTCAAAGCGTCCGTCTGAGCACCTCACTTCTCTATCAGCTGCCTCTCGCACTATCTACAAGTTTTGTCTATTTGTGAGCCAACCTCCTCTTCCCCAGTCTCTTCAGTTCCGTTACCACCCCCAGCAATTCTAGTTTACACTCTCCCCATCAGCCTTTGCAAACCTCCCCGCCAGGATATTGGTCCCCCTGGGATTCAAGTGCCGCCCATCCTTTTTCTACAGGTCACACCTGCCCCAAAAGAGGTCCGAATGATCCAGAAATCTGAATCCCTGCCCCCTGCTTCAGGGCCTCATTTATCCTTCACCTCATTCTATTCATATTCTCAATGTCGCGTGGCACAGGCAGTAATACCGAGATTGCTACCTTTTGGGGTCCTTCTTCTCAATATGCTTCCAAACTCCCTATAGTCTTTTCTCAGGACATCTTTCCTTTTCCCACCTATGTCATTGGTGCCAATATGTACCATGACCTCTGGCTGTTCTCCCTCCCACTGCAGGATATCTTGGACGCGATCTGAAACATCCCAGACCCCGGCACCTGGGAGGCAAACTACCATCCGAGTTTCTTTCCTGTGTCCACAGAATTACCTGTTTGACCCCCTGACTATAGAGTCTCCTATCACTACTGCCTGAGTATAGGCGATGTTTCGGGGGTGGAGGGGGGGGTAGTGAAGCAAGGAGCTGGAGGTCGGTTGGCTAAAGGACTGGAGAAGGGAGAATCTGATAGGATTCTGACAGAAGGCCTTGGATGAAAGGGAAGGAGAAGAGTCACCAGAGGGAAGGGCAGGTTTGAAGATATAGTGAGAGAGCCTTCTAGAACTTCCGATAATTATACCCCTCCACCATTTTCCTTTACCAGCCCGACTCCCATTTCCGTCTCTCACCTTCCCATCGTCTTCCTCTGATGTTCACCCCCCTCCCTTCCCATTCTTCAGTGAAACTGAGAAAAGAGGCATTTCCACGTCCAAAACCGTTTCTTATTGTCAATCTTGTGACATCTGTTTATACGATTTCACAATATCTGGCACGGCCGCAGATTTACAGTTTGACAGAGATCCGTTACTTCAAACTGAAATGAGGAAAGTCAACACCATACACTAACTTACACTAAAACTGAATTTCCACTCAAACTTTGCCTTTGCACTTCGCTACAGATGCATATGATATGGAGAATAGGTTCCCACTACCCAAAACATGTATGTCCCTAATAACGTTTGAATGAAATAACTCCCACTCCTCCACTTGAAGGAGGCTATGGCAGATTATCCGCAGATAACCTGAAAAGCCGCACGTTCGGCAACAGACTGGTGAAAACCCCTGTGTATAGGCTCCACTGAGATTACATACATTTCTTATGGGAAGCAGGACCAGCAAGATACTCTAATCAGGCCAATGCTATATATAATTGCATCATGACCTTTCCCGTCAGTGAAGGGAGGTATTCGGAACGTATTAAACACAACGTTATGAATCTGCTTGTATACATTCACTGGCGTTTGAAATTCCATCACCTTGTCTTCCTCTACATCAACTCTCTCGAGACCCCCGACACTCATTGCGAATATATCAGCCCTACTCATCCATATATGGTAATCAGCCCACACCTTAATATTGATCTTTGTCTGCCCTTCAATATCCATTTGACAAATTGATCAGTTTCATTATCAGTTTCATTCCAGAACTGATAACCTTCTACTGCGACGTCAATCTAGACACAGTGAAATGCTTTTCTTGCGTGCCATTCGGTGCAGACAATTCAATACATAGGTATATCAAGGTGCTGCGTCAGGAAAAACTAAAACAATGTTGTGTTGTATTTATAGAGCAAGTGCAGTTCAGATTGCGTAATAAATAAATCCGACTATCTACCTCAACGACACAACGAAATTCCCCAATATTCATTGCTGCTGGTTTCACCACAATGACAGTGACGTTTTCAGCAAAATTAAAAGTGACATTGGAGCTGTGCCGAGCCTCAAAGTCAGAAGCACAAAAGAAATGAAGCAGAGGGAGTAAACATAAACCCTACGGTATACACGTACTGATGGCTAATCTGGCGATTTGTTTGCAAATCTGTACTGACTGGCGTCTGCAACTGAAGAAATCGAGGATCCAATTGCAGAAGGATGTACTGACACCAGGTTCTTGCAACTTATTGATTATATTTGTTGCCTGACTTATTGAATGCTGAGCTGCACTGAACAGCATCCTGATGTATGCGTCTTCACTGTCCAGTTGTTCCAGAGCTTGAACCTTGTTTGACAAGGGTTTGACTATGTTCCGTACGGAAGGTTGGTTAGGAAGGTTCAATCATTAGGTATTAATATTGAAGTAGTAATATGGATTCAACAGTGGCTAGATGGGAGATACTAGCGTGCAGTGGTGGATAATTGTTTGTTAGTTTGGAGGCCGGTGACTAGTGTTGTCCCTTAGGAATCTGTATTGGGTCCAATGTTGTTTGTCATATACATTAATGATCTAGATGATAGGGTGGTAAATTGGATTAGTTAGTATGCAGATGATACTATGGTTGGTGGCGTTGTGGATAATGAAGTAGGTTTTCAAAGCTTGCAGACTGATTTAGGCCAGTTAGAAGAGTTGGCTGAACGATGGCAGATGGAGTTTAATGCTGTTAAGTGTGAGGTGCTGCACTTTGGGAGGAAAAATCCAAATCGGACATACATGGTAAATGGTAGGGCATTGAAGAATGTAGTAGAACAGAGTAATCTCTGAAATAATTCAAAAAGTGGAGCATTTACTTTGGGATTTGTTCCGCTTTGACAAATTTGTTCGTGGCGGGAGTATGAGATGTCCTCAGCGAGGGTAATGCCCTCTTGGCTGGTCCATCTCTGTTATTGGGTGTAACTAGTGACTGACATCGCTTTGCACCAATGGGAAGAGTGTAACTCCTCTGTAGACTGTGGGGTGGTGTGGGTGATTCAGGGAATTGTTACCTTAGTCGGTAAAGCTCAACCGTCTGTTGAAGGCTGCTCTTTCTAGTCCCCGGGGATATACCTCTCTGCTTGCAAAATACTCTGCCAATTCCTGGGAATATAGTAACCATCAACTACACTCTCCTGGTACTGCCCATCACCTGCGCTTTGCTCTGCGCTACTGTCTGCCTGCCTGGTAATCCCCTTCCGATGCAAATCTCTGGAATATCTCACAAGATGCTGGAGGTACTCAACAGGTCAGGCAGCATCGATGGAGGAGAATAAACAATCAACGTTTCAGGCCAAGGTCCTTCATCGGACTGGAAATGAGGCAACATAAATTCTAGATATTGTTACATTACTTTCTGTTCTCCGTGGTCCTGATCCAAAATATCATACGTTTATTCTTCTCCATGGATGCTGCCTGACCTGCTGAGTTCAGCCAATATTTTGTGTCTTTGTGTTGCCCAAAACTGTCATCTTTCGGAGAATGTCTTGTCTTCCGGAGTAACTCGCCATTTTAGTGTGCATCACAATCTGTCCGAGGAGCAGGAGCAGACGGTAAATGTACTCCTTCCACGTGTGAGTGTGTTTCCCCAGAGATGTTAACGCTCTCTCTCATCTCTCTGCTCAGTTTTCACGAATATTTTGTGAATTGCCAATGTTGAATTAAACCCAGACATAGAATCAGCAGTGTGTTTATAAATTAAAATAATTCGCCAAAATACCCGTGTCCTTTCCCGATGTTGACGCCACTGGAGCTCCTCCACTGCTTGAACCTTGAACCATTTTGGTGAGAGGTGTGATCAGTTTGTGCTGCTCGGTAACAAAAAAAATGACAGGAGGGTCAAACATTAATTGAAAAACTCGGTTTTATTTCTAAACGGAGACAAACACTTCCAAACATCTTGGGCCGATCCACTGAAGCTTTGTCATGGACTGATCCACCTGCGCCCATCCACCCACAGTCACACAATGTCCATTTCCGATCTCCCCATGCGTTGTACACTGGGCCAGGATTATCCAGGGTATCTACTCTCTGTATTGCAGGCAATTCCCTTTTAGGAACCAATCTTGTGTCCTGGACCGGGAGTGATGTGTCAACGTAAAGGCAAAGCAGGCTGAGCAGACAGCACCCGCTGCTTTGGTCCTCCTACCACTGGTGGCGCTGCGGTGAGTAATGGACAAGTGTGACAGCAGTGTGGGCTGAAACATTTCTGCTGACGATGAGGCTTCCACTCCTCTTGTCACTGGATTATACAGATTTCTCAGCCACACCTGATTCTCACCGTTTCTTTCATTTTGATATCCCCTTGCATGGACATCTATGGCAATATATGATTTGAGTCTATATAGAATCACTCTGACATCCTGAACAATGCAATGTCACACTTAACATTGTGACATCTTGTCCAGAAACACTACATTTTCTCCGGAAGGATTTTAAGATCATTATTATCTCCTAAACTCCGGTCAACATGTTATTGAGTATTTAAAGACAAATACACTGCAGATGCTGTGGTGAAATCTAGACGTACAAACAGGCTGGATGTACTCAGCAGGTCAGGCAGCATCCGTTGAAATGAGCAGTCAACGTTTCGGGCCGAGACCCTTCGTCAGGACTGAGGAAGGAGGGGGCAGTGGTCCTATAAAGAAGGTAGGGGTAGGGGGAAGGTGCAGGTGAAAAACCAATCAAAGGAAAGATCAAGTGCTGGGGGAGGGAATAGGCAGGACAAGTGAAGAAGGAATGTAAAGGGTATGGGCACCCTTTACTACTACTATGGGTAGTAGAAGGAGGCAGAATTATGAGGGAGGTGAATCCGATGTTCGTACCAATTGGCTGGAGAGTACCCAGACGATATATGAGGTGTTGCTCCTCCAACCCGAGTTTGGCCTAATCATGGCAGTAGAGGAGGCCATGTATGGTCATATCCGAATGGGAATGTGAAGCAGAGTTGAAGTGGGTGGCAACCGGGAGATCCTGTCTGTTGTGGCGGACCGAGCTGAGGTGCTTGACGAAGCGGTCCCCCAATCTGCGTCGGGTCTCGCTGATGTAGAGGAGGCCGCAATAGATTACCCCAACAGGCTCACAAGTGCAGTGTTGCCTCACCTGGAAGGACTGTTTGGGGCCCAGAATGGTGGTAAGAGAGGAGGTGTAGGGACAGGTGTAGCACTTACGCTTGCAGGGATAAGTACCCGGTGGGAGATCTGTGGGGAGGGACGTGTGGACCAGGCAGTCACGGAGGGAATGATCCCTGGGAAAAGCAGAGAAGGGTAGAAAGGGAAAAATGTCCTTAGTGGTGGGGTGATTCCCTCACACGCATGTCCTCCATTTCCCGCAATTCGGCCCTCACCCCATTTTCTCGTCGCCACAACAGGGACCGTGTTTCCCTTGTCCTCACCTACCACCCCGTCAGCCTCCGGATCAAGCATATTATCCTCAGCGACTTCCGCCACCTTCAACAGGATCTCATATACCTCATATACCTCTCTCATGATTCTGCCTTTTACTACCCATAGTGCTTTCACCTTACATTCCTTCTTCACCTTTCCTGCCTATCCCCTCCCTGCTTCCCCTCCCCCACCCCTTGATCTTTCCTCTGATTGGTTTTTCACCTGGCACCTATCAGCCTTCTCCTTCTCACCCTCCCCCCACCTTCTTTATGGGGCCCCTGTCCCTGTCCTGACGAGGGCTCTCGGCCCGAAACGTTGACTGTTCCTTTCAACGGACGCTGCCCGACCCGTTGAGTTCATCCGGCCTGTTTGTACGTGTTCTTGAGTGTTTACCTGGCTATAAGCAGCTTGTAACATCGCACCTTTGTTAAACACAATGTAGACACGCCATACATACAAAACAGCAAGTTGACAAAACATCTTTAACATAATAAAACAAAAATGCTGGAATTATTCAACAAGACAGAGAGTATGTTAATATTTCAGGTGGAGGACCCGGTATCAGAGCTGAGTTCTGTGTCGGAGTCAGGTATTGTTCTCTATCTGCACTGCAGTCTGTGTTGCATATTAATGATTTTTTTTGTTGTTGCTCAATCTGTTCCACAACTCTCCGTGCCCTCCCATTCACTATACCAGTCCCACCCTGGACTGACTGTCCAAATGCTCCAACCCTCTCTTTTTCGAGTTGAAAACCATTCGCCATTTCTCAGACCATCTCCATCACTAACCAAGATGTCTTTGAAATTTATTGTAACCTGTTGCAATATCAAGCATACTCCCGAACTTTGTATCAAACTTGATACCGTGCCATGTACATTCATATACAAATCAATGGCACGAATAACACATTAACGAGGTCTCGACACTGACACGCACGTCCCACTTGTCACAGGCCTCCATTCGCTAAATTCATCTTCAGTGATCACCCCCTGCTTCTTGTTCTCGAGCCCGGTGTGAATCCACCTCGCCAGCTCCCCGTGAATCCCACGTGACCGAACCTTCCCGATCAACTGCCATGCGGGATCTCGTTACAGACTTTACCAAAGTTCAGATGAACATCACTGCCCAACTTCGCCCAACTCCCTGGTTAACTCTTAAATAATCTCCAAAATACTTGACAGATATGATCTCCTATTGGGCAGTGTAGATGGTGACTTCCCCATAACCAACGTCCAACCGCCCGGGATTTCAGCCTTACCGCAGACTGAGGAAATTCCGATCCCAACTGCAGAATTACCAACCTGGACTGAAGCCCGTATACTGCCAGTTCCATATCCTCAGAGTCACCGGCCCAATATCATCACCCATACAAAGACGCTTTGGTGCCGGCGATTTGCCGTGGTGTTCCTGCCATTTCCGATTGACAAAGTACGATGAAATTGGAACCTAATGACCCTCTGCCGGGGTGGGTGCTCAGGCTGGTTCCCCGGTCTGTATAGAGGATGCGGATACACTTCAGCCTGACCCCAGCAGCTAAACCGAGCACATTTGATCACAATCTTCCTGCTGTGTGGGATCTTGCCCAGCAGAGCGGGCTGCCATGTTTCCTGCAATGTAGCAGGAACAAAATGTGAAATTATAAAGCAGAAAATGCTGGGAACTCAGTACATCAGACTGCATCTCTGAAAGGAGAAAAGGTGGAAGACCCAGTTCCAGAACTGAAATTGTCCAAGATGCTGCCGATCCGCTGAGCGTTTCCAGTATTTTCTCCTCCTCACTTTAAATTTCCTGCAACTGTAGTATTTCTGCCTCTTCATTTTAATGCACCGATAGTAACTGATTGCTACCCTAGCCTGTAAATATCACCTCACCCCAACAAGTTTGCTAGTTCTCAGTTATTTCAGACCCTGGTGTAAAACATCCCATACAGTCAATGCTCACAGCATCCTTTCCTCCCGCTATCACTCTGTTACATTTGCTCCCTAGGCCACTCTCTCTGCGCTGAGAGGCGGTGACCACAGAGCGATAAAAAGTGCAACACTTGCTGCAGCCCTGACAGGCTGTTACCCTGGAAACAGAGGAAGTGGCTCACCGAAAATAACCGAGAAAGGAAATAGCAAACTCAACTTCAGATGCTATGAGCTCCATTATTATGAAGGTTAACACTGCAGCCATTTTCTAACGGTGAAACTAAATTTGAAATGGCTGTTTTTACCCTGCCACATGTTGTGTTCAATTAAACCTCTGATATTTCCAGCTAGTGAAAAACTAATTTTGGAAAAGATGCAAAAGAAAACTTCACAATGAAGGCAAAGTTTGAAAGAGAGATTGTTGATATATATCATTGCAGCATTGGAGTTCAGACTGGACAGAGGTTGAACAAGATGGTTGATATGTATCATTGAGGTGGTGGGATACAGATTGGACAGAGGTTGAACAAGATGGTTGATATATTTCATTGAGGTGATGGATACAGACTGGACAGAGATTGAACAAGATGGTTGATATATATCATTGAGTTGGTGGGATACAGACTGGACAGAGATTGAACAAGATGGTTGATATATATCATTGAGGTGGTGGGATACAGACTGGACAGAGGTTGAACAAGATGTTGATATTTATCATTGAGGTGGTGGGATACAGACTGGACAGATGTTGAACAATGTGGTTGATATATATCATTGAGGTGGTGGGATACAGGCTGGACAGAGGTTGAACAATGTGGTTGATATATATCATTGAGGTGGTGGGATACAGGCTGGACAGAGGTTGAACAATGTGGTTGATATATATAATTGAGGTGGTGGGATACAGGCTGGACAGAGGTTGAACAATGTGGTTGATATATATCATTGAGGTGGTGGGATACAGGCTGGACAGAGGTTGAACAAGATGGTTGATATATATCATTGAGTTGGTGGGATACAGACTGGACAGATGTTGAACAATGTGGTTGATATATATCATTGAGGTGGTGGGATACAGGCTGGACAGAGGTTGAACAAGATGGTTGATATATATCATTGAGGTGGTGGGATACAGGCTGGACAGAGGTTGAACAAGATGGTTGATATATATCATTGAGTTGGTGGGATACAGACTGGACAGATGTTGAACAATGTGGTTGATATATATCATTGAGGTGGTGGGATACAGGCTGGACAGAGGTTGAACAAGATGGTTGATATATATCATTGAGTTGGTGGGATACAGACTGGACAGAGATTGAACAAGATGGTTGATATATATCATTGAGGTGGTGGGATACAGACTGGACAGAGGTTGAACAAGATGTTGATATTTATCATTGAGGTGGTGGGATACAGGCTGGACAGAGGTTGAACAAGATGGTTGATATATATCATTGAGTTGGTGGGATACAGACTGGACAGAGATTGAACAAGATGGTTGATATATATCATTGAGGTGGTGGGATACAGACTGGACAGAGGTTGAACAAGATGTTGATATTTATCATTGAGGTGGTGGGATACAGGCTGGACAGAGGTTGAACAATGTGGTTGATATATATCATTGAGGTGGTGGGATACAGGCTGGACAGAGGTTGAACAATGTGGTTGATATATATCATTGAGGTGGTGGGATACAGGCTGGACAGAGGTTGAACAAGATGGTTGATATATATCATTGAGTTGGTGGGATACAGACTGGACAGAGATTGAACAAGATGGTTGATATATATCATTGAGGTGGTGGGATACAGACTGGACAGAGGTTGAACAAGATGTTGATATTTATCATTGAGGTGGTGGGATACAGACTGGACAGATGTTGAACAATGTGGTTGATATATATCATTGAGGTGGTGGGATACAGGCTGGACAGAGGTTGAACAATGTGGTTGATATATATCATTGAGGTGGTGGGATACAGGCTGGACAGAGGTTGAACAATGTGGTTGATATATATAATTGAGGTGGTGGGATACAGGCTGGACAGAGGTTGAACAATGTGGTTGATTATATCATTGAGGTGGTGGGATACAGGCTGGACAGAGGTTGAACAAAATGGTTGATATATATCATTGAGTTGGTGGGATACAGACTGGACAGATGTTGAACAATGTGGTTCATATATATATCATTGAGGTGGTGGGATACAGGCTGGACAGAGGTTGAACAAGATGGTTGATATATATCATTGAGGTGGTGGGATACAGGCTGGACAGAGGTTGAACAAGATGGTTGATATATATCATTGAGTTGGTGGGATACAGACTGGACAGATGTTGAACAATGTGGTTGATATATATCTTTGAGGTGGTGGGATACAGGCTGGACAGAGGTTGAACAAGATGGTTGATATATATCATTGAGTTGGTGGGATACAGACTGGACAGAGATTGAACAAGATGGTTGATATATATCATTGAGGTGGTGGGATACAGACTGGACAGAGGTTGAACAAGATGTTGATATTTATCATTGAGGTGGTGGGATACAGGCTGGACAGAGGTTGAACAAGATGGTTGATATATATCATTGAGTTGGTGGGATACAGACTGGACAGAGATTGAACAAGATGGTTGATATATATCATTGAGGTGGTGGGATACAGGCTGGACAGAGGTTGAACAATGTGGTTGATATATATCATTGAGGTGGTGGGATACAGGCTGGACAGAGATTGAACAAGATGGTTGATATATATCATTGAGGTGGTGGGATACAGACTGGACAGAGGTTGAACAAGATGTTGATATTTATCATTGAGGTGGTGGGATACAGACTGGACAGATGTTGAACAATGTGGTTGATATATATCATTGAGGTGGTGGGATACAGGCTGGACAGAGGTTGAACAATGTGGTTGATATATATCATTGAGATGGTGGGATACAGGCTGGACAGAGGTTGAACAATGTGGTTGATATATATCATTGAGGTGGTGGGATACAGGCTGGACAGAGGTTGAACAATGTGGTTGATATATATCATTGAGGTGGTGGGATACAGGCTGGACAGAGGTTGAACAAGATGGTTGATATATATCATTGAGGTGGTGGGATACAGACTGGACAGAGGTTGAACAAGATGTTGATATTTATCATTGAGGTGGTGGGATACAGACTGGACAGATGTTGAACAATGTGGTTGATATATATCATTGAGGTGGTGGGATACAGGCTGGACAGAGGTTGAACAAGATGGTTGATATATATCATTGAGTTGGTGGGATACAGACTGGACAGAGATTGAACAAGATGGTTGATATATATCATTGAGGTGGTGGGATACAGACTGGACAGAGGTTGAACAAGATGTTGATATTTATCATTGAGGTGGTGGGATACAGACTGGACAGATGTTGAACAATGTGGTTGATTATATCATTGAGGTGGTGGGATACAGGCTGGACAGAGGTTGAACAATGTGGTTGATATATATCATTGAGGTGGTGGGATACAGGCTGGACAGAGGTTGAACAATGTGGTTGATATGTATAATTGAGGTGGTGGGATACAGACTGGACAGATGTTGAACAATGTGGTTGATATATATCATTGAGGTGGTGGGATACAGGCTGGACAGAGGTTGAACAATGTGGTTGATATTTATCATTGAGGTGGTGGGATACAGACTGGACAGATGTTGAACAATGTGGTTGATATATATCATTGAGGTGGTGGGATACAGGCTGGACAGAGGTTGAACAATGTGGTTGATATATATCATTGAGGTGGTGGGATACAGAATGGACAGAGGTTGAACAATGTGGTTGATATATATCATTGAGGTGGTGGGATACAGGCTGGACAGAGGTTGAACAATGTGGTTGATATTTATCATTGAGGTGGTGGGATACAGACTGGACAGATGTTGAACAATGTGGTTGATATATATCATTGTGGTGGTGGGATACAGAATGGACAGAGGTTGAACAATGTGGTTGATATATATCATTGAGGTGGTGGGATACAGGCTGGACAGAGGTTGAAAAAGATGGGCAGGGGATGGGCAGATGGAGCCAGATGGGAGAAGGGGATGAAGGGCGATCTCTGATGGTCCTGAAATAATAGTACACACTAGTAGATAACAGATTCCAATATAACAAAACCAGAACAAACAATAAGAACTTTGGTATATGCCCTTTTCTACTCTACACACTTTATCAAAGCACCGCAGAAAGTATCCCATCGCGATACTTCACATCTTCATCCGGCTACTGCTCCTCCTTCAACTGAATGAAATAGCGGAGAACTGTGAACACACCTGAGCACATCATAGAAACCAACCTCCCCTCCATGGACTCTGTCTATACTTCCCACTGACTCAGTAAAGCAGCCAACATAATGAAAGATCCTCAGAACTGTGGCACTTCTAATACTCCCATCGGGCCGAAGATAAAATAAAACAGAAACACACCACCAGGCTCAAGGACAGTGTCCATTCTGCTGTTAATAAGCGAACAGCATGATGAGTAGACTCCTGACCGCACAATCTAAATCAATGTGACCTTGCACCACATATCTACCTGCACTGCACTTTCTCTGTAACTAGAATGATTTGTTACACCTCTCACCTGCCAGCCTTCTCCTTCCCACCCTCCTCCCACCTTCTTCATAGGTTCCCTGCCCCTCCTTCTTCAGTCTTGACAAAGAGTCTCGGCCCGAATCGTTGACTGTCCTTTTCCACGGATGCTACCCGACTTGCTGAGTTGATCCAGCTTTGACCCCAGCATCTGCAGAGTATTTTGTGTTTATGATGATGGCTCCTCTCCTATTTCAGCCACAGGTTTTTCCTCGATTCATCCGTTCTGCTGATCCCTGTTTCCCTCCAGGAAACAGGGTGGTGAATCTCTAAAATAAATACTCTCTAACCTCTTTGCTAATCCTCTATAGAATTAAACGTCATCTTCTGCTGCCCCGTGTTGCCCAAACCACTCATGTTCCACTCCCGTTACTATTTCCAACTTCCCATCTCCCCCCTCACCTGGATCTACGTCCCACTCCCTAGTTCTTGCCCCATCCCGAACCCGCACTTGTTTTCTCTGACTTTTCCCCGTCTGCTCTCAGTCCAGAGGGAGGGTCTCAGACCAGAATGTTGACAGTCCATTCCCCTCCACAGATGCTGCCCGAACCACTGAGTTCCTCCGGCAGTTTGTTTTTTGGTCTGTATAACCCACATTATTATGGGCAGCTGGATTTCACACCATATTCCAGGTACAGTCTCAACGAACCCCAGATGTTCAACACTCCTTGCTCTGGTGGTTTGTTACCCTGGTGATGTAGGAAGCAGAACTAACTGAAAAAGGAAATAAGGAACTCAACCTCACATACTCTGAACTTCATTATGACAAAGATGAATACTGAGCTGTCAGCCATTTTGTAATGGGGAAGCTAAAATTCCAGTGGCTGTTTTAACCCTGTCTCGAGGTGCATGCAGTAAATATATTGGTAGTTCCATATCTACAGAACTTTCAGCAGATCCAAAATCAAACAAGTTGTTGGATGTGGCCTATCTGTTCCAAATGTCAACTGTGGGATATTTACAAAGGGCATCAGACAATGCATTCAAAGGCAATACGAGTGAATCTGCTGATGCTGGAAATTAATTTAAAAAATGAAATGCTGGCAGAACTCAGCAGGCCAGGCAGCATCTATGGGAGGAGGTAATAACGACGTTTCGGGCCGAAACCCATCCTCAGGAGTGAAGTAACATAGGATGGTCGAGGTGGGATAGGAAGTGGGGGGAGGGATAAAGTAGAGAGCTGGGAAGTGATAGGCTAGAGGGAAATGGTGGAGAATTATGGGAAATAAAAGAGAAAGAAAGGCAGGGCTGGGGGGAGAGATTATAGTGAGGGGGAAAGAGAGAGAAAGAGAACCAAAGAGAAACATCTCTCCCCCCAGCCCTACCTTTCTTTCTCTTTTATTTCCCATAATTCTCCACCTCCCCCCCCCATCCCATTTCCCTCCAATTCTTATTCCCCCTCGACTTCCCATGTTATTTCACTCATGTTGAAGGGTTTCAGCCCGAAACGTCGTCACTACCTCCTCCCATAGATGATGTCTGGACTGCTGAGTTCTGCCAGCATTTTGTGTTTTTATTTATTTCACACAATGCGTTGTTGTGATAACCATGAAGTTTCCTTCTTTGTTTAATTAAGTGGTTAAAACTTTCGTCACATTCCTGTGTCTGCAAATATCTTCTAACTGCGATCAACCCCCGGCATTGATACAGGTGGACTTCAGATCCTGCTACTGGACAGAATGATGAAAGCGAAGTTCCTCAGATACAATTAAATGGATTGAGATTGTGACCTCAGGTTCCAGATTCCCCTACTGTTGAAAACATCTTGTCCCCATCGACTCTATCCAGAACATAGGATTTCACTGAGGTTCCTGTTCCCAGAGTCACCATCCCTCCATCGATAATAGGAGCAGAGACTTATCCAACTTCCGTTAATGCCCCTCCCCCCTTTCTTACCCCATCCCTGCAATATATATTATCCCCCCTCCCTTTTTTTTCTGTCTCTGCCCATCACTCTGCCTGTTCTCCATCTCCTTCTGGTGCTCCCGTACCCCTTTCTTTCTCCCTAGGCCTCCCGTCCCATGATCCTTTCCCTTCTCCAGCTCTGTATCCCTTTGGCCAATCATCATTCCAGCTCTCAGCTTCACCCCACCCCCTCCGGTCTTCTCCTATCATTTTCACCTCCACCCCACTACTTTCAAATCTCTTACTATCTTTCCTTTCAGTCAGTTCTGACAAAGGGTATCGGCCCGAAACGTCGACTGTGCTTTTCCTTATAGATGCTGCCTGGCCTGCTGTGTTCCACCAGCATTTTGTGTGTGTTTGAATAAGCAGCATCTGCAGATTTCCTCCTGTATTCCTCATACATAAAGCATTTCATTCCAGAATCACTCTTGTGAACTTTGTAAACAACAACTGTAATGAGCACATTCTCATAAATAGCAGACAATGTGGTAGTAGGATAAATTATTGAGAAAACCTGTTATTTCCTCCCCGCTCCGCTAACAGTTACAAAATAACATCTGACGTTCAGCGTGCTCATCTGCGCACGAAGCCGTAAGAGATGGGAGAGATCGTCTATGACATCTCTGTGCCTGTGTTTACTTGGGAGACAGATAGAGACTATAGAAATGAGGAGAGTCAGTCAGGACACGGATTGTGTACAGATTACACGACAGGAGTTTGCTGCCTTGAGGAGAATTAGGATGGATAAATCCCCAGGGCCTGACAAGGTCTCCCTCGGACCCTGTGACAGGTTGGTGCAGGAGGCTTGGCAGACACGGATGTTGCTGTCATTTTAGGAACTGAGTTACAGGGGTAGTTTGAACAGATTAGTTATTGATAACCTGGAGAACATGAGAATCAGGAGAGATGCTCGCAGGGGTTCGGGACCATTTTCTGCTATGCTCAACGGTGGGGCCTGCGGACACCAAGTTGGAAACCCCTCCTAGAGCATACAAACCTATAATTGTATAAATAGGGCGAATGCATGTAGGCTATTGCCCTTCGGGATGGGTGAGGGCGTGGATTTGGGCCGAAATTTTAAATATTTAAGGGTAATTTGAAGGTGCTTCACTGAGAGGCCGTGATCACGGAGCGATAAACATTTGCAACAGGCCTTGCAGCTCTGGTGGTTTGTTACCCTGGAAATGGAGGAAGTGGCTCACTAAATGTAACCGAAAAAGGAAATAACAAACTCAGCATCAGATGTGTGTTTCATCGTGACAAGGATTAACACTGCAGCCATTTTGTAATGGTGAAACAAAAATTGTAAAGGCAGCTTTTACCCTGCCACGTGTTGCAATCAATTTAACCTCTGGTAGTTCTAGCTAATTAAAAAAAAATGCTGGAATAAATGGAAGACAAAACGTCACAATTGAGACAATGTTTAGTAGAGAGACTGCTGATATATATCATTGAGGTGGTATGACGCAGGCTGGACAGATGTTGAACAAGATGGACAGGAAATAAACAGATGAAACTGGGAGGGAGATGGAATCAAGGGCAATGTGTGATGGTCCTCAAGCAATACACCGTACTGAAATAATAGTACACTCTGATAGATAACAGATTTCAATATGACAAAACCAGAACAATCAATAAAAATTGTGGTATATGTCATTTTCCACTCTACAATCTTTATCAATGCTCCACAGAAAGTATTCCATCCCGATGCTTCACATCTTCATACGGCTATTGCACTTCGTTTAAATGAATGAAATAACAGAGAACAGTGGGCACAGCTGAGCACATCATAGAAGCCAACCTCCCCTCCATGGACTCTGTCTATATGTCCTGCTGCCTCAGTAAAGCAGCCAACATAATGGAAAACCCCCTTCACTTCTCAGTCTCCGATTGGGTCGAGAATAAAATTAAACAGAATCGTAACACCAGGCTCAAGGACAGTTTCCGTTCTGCTGTTATAAGCGAGATGAATGTTCCCCAGTGTGATGAGATGGACTGCTGACCTCACAGTCTAACTAGATGTGACCTTGGACCACTTATCTACCTGTACTGTACTTTCTCTGTGACCATAATGATTTGTTACACTCTGTTATTGTTTTACCTTATATCACCTCGATGTACTGTTGTAATGCTTGATCTACGTGAGTGATGGCAAAGACAGGATTTTCACTGTGCCTCGTTTCATGTTAAATAAAAATCCCCATTTCAATCGTGTGGGAATATTAAACAGCCTGGGTTGCTCCTTTGGAATTCCGGAGAGAGTGTACACATTTCCGAGAAACTCAGATAAATGAGAAAGACTTAATTCTCGCATTAATGGGGCCAGATATCGGGAACACTGTCAGCATTTCGGCGACCCGTAGAAATGGAAAGAAGATGGAAATAAACTTCCCAGTCCCCCGAGAGGACGTGAGAGATCTGGATCTCACTGTCCTCCCTGAACGGGGAAAGATGGAACTACTCATACACGTGGAGGAGTCTCCCGAGGGTGCGATTACTCTGTTTAACCCTCTGTCTGCAAGAAAACAACGGGCCTAACGGCCGCTTCCAGTGTGCTGTAAAACCATTATCGACACCAGGCGTCGATCCAGGTGAAGTTTGGATCGGCTACCGGGCCGGATGATGGATGTAACGTTCCCCAGGTACAAGTGAACGGATGGGATCAGTCTCGGCAACACCACCTCATCCCGCTCCTGGGACCCGAGCAACAGAGGCGGAGCGGCGGCTCATCTCTCCAGCGGTTCGGTGTGAAGGACCCGCAACCCGTTCCAACCCCGGGCAGGTTGTGTCCAGGAAGTGGGACGCGGCTGCCCGTTTGGGGAAGTTAACGGGACTCACTGAACAACGTCAGGTCTCCCCCCAGAAGTTGTCGGTCCCGTTCCCTCTCAGGACCGGCCTCAATACTCACCGGTAGGAACTTGATCAATTTGTCCCGCAGACAGTGATCCGACCCCCGGCTCTACTCCGACTATCCGCTTCAACACTGGAAGGAAAGAAAACCACCGCCCATCCGGGGACTGTGAGAGCGGGGGCGGGGCCTCGAAAAGCCGCAGATGCTGCAGATCTGCGTTTGAAATGGGAGCGAGAAGTGGATCACGTGACGGGTGGAGGTTCTCCCACCTGAACCGGTGTCACACGCTGCCCGACCTACCTGCCGGATTTTACACATCATTTCATATTTACACCAGCTAGTTTTTCCCTCAGTGCCTTCGCCGTCCCCTCAGCTCCACCTTCCGGTTCTCAGGGTTACGGGTTCGATTCCCATCCCGGTCCGATACACAATTCAAACCCAAACCGGAATTGTACTTTTTACATTCAAATCAGTTCTATAGATACAAACACAAATTCCAATTAACATTCCTGCAGGACTTCGCTGTACAGGAACACTGAAATATCAAGTGAGAAACAGGAAGAAGTGGCCATTCAGCCCCTCTAACCGTCAACAAGATGGCGACTGCTCTCCCATCTCAGCCTCATGTTTCTGTCCGATCCTCATTTCTTCGATCCCTTCCTTCTCCACACATTTGCCGGTCTCTGTTTTATGTGAAGACGATCAGTGAGACTTCATCGTCCTCCAGGAATCAGTCTGGTGAATCTCTAAAATAAATACTCTCTAATTTCTTGTAATCCTCCGTGGAATTAAATACAATCTTCCGCATCCCCGTCTTGCCCCAACCACTCTCATTCCACCCCTTGTCTCTATTTCCACCTTCCCACCTCTCTCTCACCTGGACCCACCTCTCACTTACCAGCTCTTTCCCCGTACCCACCCCTCACCTCTTTTCTCTGACTATTTCCCGTCCACTCTCAGTCCAGAAGGAGGGTCTCGGCCCGAAATATTGACGGTCCATTTACCTCCACAGATGCTGCCCAGGTATTGCCTCACCTAGAAAGATTGTTTTGGACTCTGAATGGAGGTGTGGGAGGGGGTGTACCGGTAGGTGTAGCACTTAGGCCGTATGCAGGGATAAGTATCTGGAGGAAGATTAGTGAGGAGGGATGAATGAACAAAGGGATTGTGGAGGGAGTGATCCCTGTTGACCACTGAGGGGCGATAAAATTGTTCAACACTCTGTAGTTACCCTGGTGATGGAATAGGTGGCTTAGCAGAACTAACTGGAAATAGGAAATAAGGAACAACCTCACATGCTCTGAGTTTCATGATGACAAAGATGAATGTTGAGCACTCAACCATTTTATAAGGGGGAAGGTAAAATTCTAATGGCTGTTTTAATTCTGTCTCGAGCTGCCTCCAGTAAATCTGTTAGTAGTTCCATCTCTACAGAACTTCCAGCAGTGCAGAAGCTGTTCCAAAATCAAAACACATTGCTGGATGCGGCCTGTCTGTTTCAAATGTCAACTATAGGATATTTACAAAGGATATCACACAATACATTGTGCGATAACCATTAAGTGTCCTTTTTTGTTCAATTAAGTGGCTAAAAATTCCATTATATTCTCGTGTCTGCAAAATGACATATAACTACGATCAACCCTGGCATTGATACAGGTGATATTCAGATCCTCCTACCGGACAGAAGTATAGAAGAGAAGGTCCCCAGGTATAAATAAATAGATTGAGATTGTGATCTCAGATCCTAGACTCTCCTACTGCTGAAAACATCTTGTCCCTATCACTCTATCCAGTCCTCAGGAATTCATTGATATTTCTGTTCCCAAGTCACAATTTTGCACAGGCCCAGAGACATCAGATGCCCCTTATACATAAAACTTTTCATTCCAGAATAATTATTATGAAATTTGTAAACAATAACTGTCATGAGCACATTTCCAGAATAATAGACAAGTTGGTGGCAGGATAATTTATGGAGAGAAATTGTCCTTTCCTTACTGCCCCGTTGGCGGTCACAAAATATCTCCCGATGTTCAGTGTGCCAATCTATGCATGGAGCCGAAAGAGATGGGAGAGATTTTAAACAAATTCTGTGTGCCTGTGTTTCCTTGGGAGACAGGAAGGGACTGTGGAAATGACGAAAGCCGGCCAGGTCATGGATTGTGCACGGATTACACAACAGGTGCTTGCTCTCTTGAGGTGCATTCGGATGGATAAACCCCAGGAACAGGGTAGAGACTGCAGTAGCCCTGTCGGACACGGATGATGCTGGTATTTAAGGAGTAGAGTTAGAGGGGTAGGTTGAACAGGTTAGAAATTGTTTCGCTGAAGCACAGGAGAATGAGGGGAGATGCTAGCAGAGGTCCCCAAACTTTTTCATACGGTGGATCCCTACCAGTCGGCGGGACTGTGGACCCCAGGTTAGGAACCACGCTAGAGGTAAACAAAACTATGATGGTAGAAATAGGGTGAATAGGTTTCGCCCCTAATGTTCGGTGTGCTCTTGGTGTTAGGGCAAGAAGTGGAATATTTAAAGGGAATCGGACTAGGAACTATCTCACTCAGAAGGTGACATGAAAGCGGATGCAGGTTTCAAATGTAGTATATAGGAGAAGTTTGTATGGTTACATGGATGA
Organism: Hypanus sabinus; assembly: GCF_030144855.1. Lineage (NCBI taxonomy): Eukaryota > Metazoa > Chordata > Chondrichthyes > Myliobatiformes > Dasyatidae > Hypanus > Hypanus sabinus. The sequence continues at coordinate 829,083 of NW_026779564.1, read as the reverse complement.
GGGAGGTATTGAGGGATATGGACTGGGTGCAAGTGGATGGGTCCAGGCAGAGGAAGACACAGACTAGATGGGCCGAAAGCCCTGTTTCTGTGCTGTAAGATAGCGAATTTAAATTGAACGTCCCACACAATTCTATTTCCCAGGAGACTAAATAATTTCAACGTAATGTTCTAAAACGTTGCAAATACAAGAAACACTCAGGAGATAAAGAATATCTGTGGAGAGGAGCAAAGTTAATGATTCAGCTCCAACCCCCTGTGTCGGAATGGCTTCAAACATTTTCTGATCTGATTTCAGGTCTCTAACAATATGATCGTTCCTTTAATTTCCAGCTGCTGACAGACAGGCGACAGGAGCGGGAATTTCCAAATACGGTGGGAATATTGATCCCCAGGTCGATAACCAACGATGCAAACACTGAACTGCTCGTTCCAGACACTCACTCGCTCTGTGTGTTGAGATTTCCTCTCCAGTGTCTCTCATCTTTGCTCCATTGTATCTGGGTCCTTTGGCTTCGGACTCCCCGACACTGGGGAACAATCATTGGTATATTTGACTGGGCATTAACGGCATTGCAGACTACCATATAACCATATAACAATCACAGCACGGAAACAGGCCATCTCGGCCCTCCTAGTCCGTGCCGAACTCTTAATCTCACCTAGTCCCACCTACCCGCACTCAGCCCATAACCCTCCACTCCTTTCCTGTCCATATACCTATCAAATTTTACCTTAAATGACACAACTGAACTGGCCTCTACTACTTCTGCAGGAAGCTCATTCCACACAGCTATCACTCTCTCAGTAAAGAAATACCCCCTCGTGTTTCCCTTAAACTTCTGCCCCCTAACTCTCAAATCATGTCCTCGCGTTTGAATCTCCCCTACTCTCAATGGAAACAGCCTATTCACGTCAACTCTATCTATCCCTCTCAAAATTTTAAATACCTCGATCAAATCCCCCCTCAACCTTCTACGCTCCAATGAATAGAGACCTAACTTGTTCAGCCTTTCTCTGTAATTTAAGTGCTGAAACCCAGGTAATATCCTAGTAAATCGTCTCTGTACTCTCTCTAATTTATTGATATCTTTCCTATAATTCGGTGACTAGAACTGCACAGAATATTCCAAATTTGGCCTTAACAATGCCTTGTGCAATTTTAACATTACATCCCAACTTCTGTACTCAATGCTTTGATTTATAAAGGCCAGCGTTCCAAAAGCCTTCTTCACCACCCTATCTACATGAGACTCCACCTTCAGGGAACTATGCACTGTTATTCCTAGATCTCTCTGTTCCTCTGCATTCCTCAATGCCCTACCATTTATACTGTATGTTCTACTTGGATTATTCCTGACAAAATGTAGAACCTAACACTTCTCAGCATTAAACTCCATCTGCCAACGTTCAGCCCATTCTTCTAACCGGCATAAATCTCCCTGCAAGCTTTGAAAACCCACCTCATTATCCACAACACCTCCTACCTTAGTATCATCGGCATACTTACTAATCCAATTTACCACCCCATCATCCAGATCATTTATGTATATAACAAACAACATTGGGCCCAAAACAGATCCCTGAGGCATCCCCACTAGTCACCGGCCTCCATCCCGATAAACAATTATCCACCACTACTCTCTGGCATCTCCCATCCAGCCACTGTTGAATCCATTTTATTACTCCAGCATTAATACCTAACGACTGAACCTTCTTAACTAACCTACCATGTGGAACTTTGTCAAAGGCTTTGCTGAAGTCCATATAGACTACATCCACTGCCTTACCCTCGTCAACATTCCTCGTAACTTCTTCAAAAAATTCGTTTTTCACCAAACTACGTCAGGGACGTTACGTACTCTGAACAATGCTTCGAGGCACCCAACACAATCCAGCCACGAACGCTACCCCATCCTACGTTTGAATAGATTGCAATAGGTACATTTAATATCAGGCAAATGTATACGATATAAATCCTGAAATTATTTTTCTTCGCAAATATCCATGAAAACAGAGGAGTGCCCTAAAGAATGAATGACAGTTAAATGTTAAAACCCCCAATCCCCCCAACCTACCCCTCCCATGCATGAGCAGCAGAAAAGCAACAACCCCCCCCCCCACCACTGGCAAAAACAAACATCTGGAACCCCCACCGAACACTCAAACGTGCAGCAATGCATCAATAAAAATAAAGATTTGCAGGACCATCTAAATACAGCCCTGCATTTAGGGCTGTTTCAGCCCTGTTTCAGTGTTGGACTGAAACAACCTGCTTCAGAAAGTCAGGATGTAGAACCGCTCATCACTCCCAATCATCCTCAACACGGGCTGTGTGCTGAGCCCATTGCTGTACACTCTGTTCACACATGACCGCACGGCCAAACACCCGGGGAATCACATTGTCAAGTTCGCCAGCGTCACGACAGTTGTGGGGTCCATCACATAACAATGAGATGACATAGAGAGAAGGGCTCAAGGCCGGGTACACCTCAACCCACAAACTCACCCCACCACACCCTCATTACCACGAGTTTAACATTTCCTGGCATTCTCCATATGTACAGATACTCCTGTGCCTAACGTCACTTTATGGACATATCACCAATGTTTTAAGCTATGAGATGCTTTTATATAATGCTGATATGTTTTTCTGCGATTTTTGTTCCTGCGTGAGATCCACAGCAACAATGATTTATGTTCCCCTTAATTTGTCGATTTGAGGAGTTTGTTGCAACAGATGGTGATTGAGGCTGTTACTGGGTATATTCACCGCAGTGGTTAATATATTATTGATCGTTAAGTATTGATCATTTTTGTTAGCCAGAGCTACTAGACGATTAATTGAATGCAACACGTCAAAAGCAGACGTCACAATTTTAGATTCTTCATTTCAAAATGGCTGCAGTGTTAAACTTTATCATAACGAAACTCACAGCATACGATGTTGAGTTTGTTATTTCCCTTTTGGGTTATTTTTGGTGAGTCACTTACTCTGTTTCCAGGGTAACGCCCCACTAAAGCTGCAAGAAGAGTTGCACATTTTTATCGCTCTGTGTTCACTGCCTCTCAGGGCAGGGAGAGTGGCCTCGGGAGTAAATACAGCGGCATGATAGTGTGAGGAAAGGATGCTGAGAGCATTGGCTGTATTGAATGAACTGAGAACACAGAAGCATAGAAACATTGAGTACCTACAGCATAGTGCACAGACCCTTCGGCCAACAGTGTTGTCCCAAACATTAACATACTTTAGAGATTTCCTAGGGTTACCAGCCCTCTACTCTTCTAAGCTTCACATACCTATCCAAAAGTCTCCTAAAAGACCGTAATGTATCCGCATCCACCACCGCCGCCGGCAGCACATTCCTCACACTCACCACTGTCTGCGTAAATTAAACTGAGCCCTGACATCGCCTCTATACCTACTTCCAAGCATTTTAAAACTTGCCCTGGGAAAAAGCCTCTGACAACCCACAGGATCAATGCCTCTCATCATCTAATACACCTCTATCAGGTCACCTCTCATCCTCCATTTCAAGAAGAAAAGACCACCCAACCTATTCCCATAAGGGTTGCTCCCAATCCAGAAAAAATCCTTGTAAATCTCTTTTGCACCCTTTCTATGTTTTCCACATCCTCTCTGTAGTGAGGTGACCAGAACTCAGCACAGTACTCCAAGTGGGGTCTGACCTGGATGCTGCATAGCTGTAACATTACCTCTTGGGTCTTGAACTCAACCCCATGATTGATGAAGTTCGACACACCACATGCCTTCTGAACCACAGTCAACCTGCGTAGCAGTTTTGAGTGTCCTATTAACTCGGATCCCAAGATCCCTCTGATCCTCCACACTGCCATGAGTCGCCATTAATACTATATTCTGTTGTCATATTTGACCTACCAAATGAACCACTTCACACTTATCTGGGTTGAACTCCGTCTGCCACTTCTCAGCCCAGTTTTGAATCCTATCAATGTCCTTCTGTAACCATGGACAGCCCTCCACTCTATCCACAACACCCCCGACCTTTGTGTCATCATCAAATTTACTAACCCATCCCTTCACTTCCTCATCCAGGTCATTTATAAACATTGCGAACAGAAGTGGTGCCAGAACAGATCCTTGAGGCACAGCACTGGTCAGCGACCTCCATGCAGAATATGACCCATTTACAACAACACTCTGTCTTCTATTGGCAAGCCAGTTCTGGATCCAGAAAGCAATGACCCCTCGGACCTCGTGCCTCCTTACTTTCTTAATAAGCCTTGCATGGTGTACCTTATCAAATGCCTTGCTGAAATGCATATACACTACATCTACTACTCTTCCTTCATCAATACGTTTCATCACATCCTCAAAAAATTCAATCAGGCTCGTAAGGCACGACCTGCCTTTGACGAACCCATGCGGACTATTCCTCATCATATTATGCCACTTCAAATGTCCATAAATCCTGCCTCTAGGATCTTCCCGATCAATTTACCAAACTCTGAAGCAAGGCTCGTTGATGTATAATTTCCTGGGCTATCTCTACTGCCTTTCTTAAATAAACGCAACCCTCCAATCAATTAATATCTTTGCATTTAAAATAAGAGAAACTGCTGTTGCAGGAGATTTAAAGTAAAATGGTTGAATGCTGGAAACATTCAGCAGATCTGCAGCATTTCGGACAGTCCCAGTTCTGAAACTGGGTCTTCCACCATTTCTCCTTCACGGGTGCACCCGGATGTACTGAGTTCCCAGCATTTTTTATTTTATAATTTTACATTATGTTTCTGCTACCCTGAGGGAAACATCGCAGCCAACTGTGCTGGGCAAGATCCCACAGTGCAAGAAGACAGTGATCAAAGATAGTTTAGCCGCTGGAGACAAGGTGAAGTGTATTCGTATCCTCTCACAATCTACAGCCCGGTAAACCAGCCTGAACAACAGCGCGGGCAGAAGGTCCTTAGAGTCCCGTCCCGCCTTAGATTGTGAATCGAAAATGGTAGGAACACAACGGCAAATCCCCGGCAACAAAGCAACTGTGACTGGGTTATAATGTAGGGATGGAGTCTCTAAGAACATGCAACTCACAGTATATGGACTTCAATCCAGGCTGGTAATTCTACAGCACGGATTGGAATTTCCTCAGTCTGCTGTGAAGCTGAGGTCTCGGGTGGTTAGACAGTGGTTATGGGGAAATCACCGACCGCAATTCCCAGTGGGACATCATAGCTCTCAAATATTTTGGGACATCATACCTCTCAAATATTTTGGGACATCGTACCTCACAAATATTCTGGAGATGTCCGAAAAGGTAACGATGGAGATAGATGACGTAGGGCAGAGATTTTGTCTACATGGACTTTGGTAAAGCCTCTAACAAGATCTTGCGTGGCAGCTCATCTGGAAGGTTCAGTCACGTGGGATTCGCGGGGAGCTTGCGAGGTGGATTCACACCGGGTTCAATGACAGGAAGCAGAGGGTGATGACTGAAATTGGATTTAGCGAATGGATGCCTGTGACGAGTGGGAAGTGTGTGTCAGTATTGGGGCCTCTGTAATTCATTATTCATGCCATTGATTTGACATGAACGTGCCTGGCACTGTTAGCAAGTGTGTTTTTCATGTTGCAACAGGTTACAAATAATTTCAAGGGGCCCTTCAGTCAGCTATAGAGATAGGCTGAGAAATGGCAAATGGTTTCAACTTGGACAAGTGAGAGATGGTGATTTTTGGCTGCCAAACCAGGGTGGGACTGGTGTAGTGAATGGGAGGTCATGGAGTGTTGTGGAACAGAGCGATCTGGGAGTACGAGAGTACAGTTCACTGAAAGTGGACGGGCAAGTATAGAGGGTGGAAATGACGGCTTTAATCATGCTGGCCTTCATCAGTTAGAGCATTGAGTTCTCGACTATGGACATTATATTGTAGATATATAAATTGTTGGTAAGACTACACCGAAAATTAAATACGTGTTTTCTTTTCATACTATAATAGGAAAGCCATTATCAGGTCGCAGAAGAGATTGGCTAAGATGCTGCCTGGACTAGAGGGCCAAGTGATAGGAAGAGGTTGGCTGAGCTGCATCTTTATTCCAAAGGAGAATGGGAGTAACGTTGTCGGAGTTTATAAATTCATGAGGGTGCACAGGTAATATGGGCGGTCGTGGTATTCTCCCCAGGGTTCAATACTCAGGATTGTTTATTGTCAATCCAGTGAACTGCAGTAAAGGGGAACATAAATCAGTGTTGCTGTGGATCTCATGCAGGAACAAAAATCGCAGAGATAAATATCAGAATTATATAAAAACATGCCATAGCTTAAAACATTCGTAGTATGTCCATAAAGTGACGCTAGTCACAGGAGTGTCTATACATACGGTGGGTGCCAGGAAATGTTAAACTCGTGGTAATGGGTGTGTGGTGGGGTGAGTTTGTGGCTGAATGTATACCAGGCCTTGAGCCCTTCTCTCTATATCTCATCTCATTGATAAATGATGAACCCCACAATTGTCGTGTCTTTGGCGAACTTGACAATGTGATTCCCCGGGTGTTTGGCCGTGCGGTCATGTGTGAACAGAATGTACAGGAATGGGCTCAGCACACAGCCCGTGTTGAGGATGATTAGGAGTGAGGGCCGGTTGTACATCCTGACTTTCTGAAGCCGGTTGTTTCAGTAGTCTAACACCCAGTTGCACAGGGGTGTATTTAGATGGTAGAGTTGGAGTTAGTTACAGAGCGGTTCCTTAAGTAAGAATATTGGTGAGTGAGCAGTGTGGCAGGATTGGAGTTATTGATATGTGCCATTACCAGCCGTTTCACGCTCTTTGTGATGATTGGCGGCAGTTCCGCCGGGTGGTAGTCGTTTCATTCTGACGGTGTAGAATTATTTGTTGCAGGGATGATGCTGGCCGATGTGAAACCTTCATGAGAGAAGTGTTGACTATGGCCGTGAAGTCATCAGTGAGCTGGTGTCCACACTGCCGGAGCACTCGGCCTTGGATGTTTTCTGACCCGTCGGCCTCTCAGAGGAGGGGTGTTGTGGCTTTTCTTCTGCTTATGCATGGGAGGGAGAGCCTGGGGGACTTTGGGGTTCTAACATTTCTCTGTCATTCATTCTTTGGGACGCTCCTCTGTTTTCATGGATGTTTGCGAAGAAAAAAATAAGTTCAGGATGTATATCGTATACGTTTCCCTGACAATAAGTGTACGTATTGAAATCTGTTCAAACGTCGGAAGGGGTAGCTTTAGTGGCTGGATTGTGTTGATGCCTCGAAGCATTGTTTAGGGCACGGTGCGGGGGGGGGGGGGGTTGGGGGGCATCACTGCTACAGTCAGAGCTATCTTTCCTAACGTAGTCTGCAAAGCCGTTGATGCCCAATCAAATATACCAACGATTGTCCCCCAGGGTTGGGGAGTCCAAAACCAAAAGGCACAGATGCAAAAGAGCGGAGAGATCAGAGACACCGGAGAGGTAATCCCAACACACAAAGCGAGTGAGTATCTGGAATGAGCTATGTACTGTTTGCATCGTTGGTTATCTACCTCGGGATCAGTATTCTCACCTGCCGTCTGTCTGTGAGCAGGTGGAAATTAAGGAAACATTCAAGTTGTTAGAGACCTGAAATCAGATTAGAAAATGTTTTAATCCATTCCGACACAGGGATTTGGAGCTGAAGCATTAAATTTGCCCCTCTCCACAGATATTCTTTATCTCCAGAGTGTTTCTTGTATTTGCAGCGTTTTCGAACATTACGTTGAAATTATTTAAGGCTACTGGGAAATAGACTTGTGTAGAGCGCACAATGTAATCCATTCTATTACAGCAGAGAAACAGGCATTTCGGCCCATCTAGTCTGTGCCATTCTCTGCCTTGACCTATCCACATGCACCCAGACCATATCCCTCAATACCTCCCTTATCCTTGTACCCATACAAACTTCTCCAATATACTGCATTTGAAACCTGCATCCGCATTCGTGCCACCCTCCTAGTGAAATAGTTCCTACTGCGATCCCGTTAAATGTATCACTTTTTGGCTTTAACCGTTAAATCCATGCGCACACCCAACATGAGGGGCGAAATCCTACTTGCATTCACACTATTTCTACCATCATAGTTTTTTTTTTAACTCTAGCAGGGGTTCCCAACCTGGGGTCCACAGGCCCTCCCGTTAATGGTAGGGGTCCGCGGTATTAAAAAGTTTTGGAACCCCTGCTAGCATCTTCCCTCTTTCTCCTGTGCTTAAGGGAATCACTTTCAAACCTGTCCAATCTACCCCTGTGACTCTACTCCTTAAATGCCAGCAACATCCGAGACCTGCAGGGCTCCTGCAGTCTCTACCCTATTCCTGGGGTATCCATCCTATCCATCTTAATTCACCCCAAGACAGCAAGCACCTGTTGTGTAAACCGTGCACAATCCACGACTTGACTGGCCTTCGTTATTCCCAACTAAACACAGGCACAGAGATTTCTTTGAAAATCTCTCTCATCCTATTTCGGCTCCATGCATATATAGGTACACTAAACATCGGGAGATATTTTGTGAGCGTTAACAGGGCAGTAAGGAAAACATAGTTTCTTTCAATAAATTATCCTGCCACCAACTTCTCCGTTATTCGTGGAAATGTGCTCATTACATTTGCTGTGTACAAATTTCACAAGAGTGATTCTGCAATGAAAAGTTTGATGTATGAGGGGTATTTGGTTTCTTCGGGCTGTTCTCAATGGAGGGGTGTTGATTCTGGGAACAGAAACCTCAATCACATCCTAAGGTCTGGATAGAGTGATAGGGATAAGATGTTTACAACAGTAGGATAGTCTAGGATCTGAGATCACAACCTTAAATGTACCTGGGAACCTTCCATAACATCCTTCTGTCCAGTAGCAGGATCTGAAAAGCAGCTGTACGAATGCCGGGGGTTGATCATAGTTATAGGTTATTCGCAGACACAAGAATATAAAGGAATTTTAACCACTTAAATGAACCAAGAAAGATACTTAATGGTTCTCACCACAATGTATTGTATGATGTCCTTTGTAAATATCCTATAGAAGACAGGGCGCATCCAACAATGTGTTTTGATGTTGGACCAGATTTTGCACTGCTGGAAGTTCTGTAGAGATGACACTACTAACAGATTAACAGGATGCAACTCGAGACAGCATTAAAACGGCCACTGGAATTTTAGCTTCCCCATTACAAAATGGCTGAGAGCTCAGTATTCATCTTTGTCATAATGAAGTTCAGAGGATGTGAGGTTGAATTCCTTATTTCCTATTTTCAGTTAGATTACTGAGCAACTTCCTCCATCACCAAGGTAACAGCCCGGCAGAGCTGCAGAGTGTTGAACATTTTCATCGCTCTCTGCTCACTGCCTGTCAGTGGCCTCAGGAGCCGGTGTGGAGGTCCGGATGCCTTGAGCATCCACTGTATGGAATATATGATGTTTATGTTGCAATAAAGAGATAACTAATGAATGTAGGGATTGCATTTATGCAAATCTGTTTAGAATGTCACAAACAGGGATCACTCCCTCCACAATTCCCTTCTGCATTCATTACTCCTCACTAATCTTCCTCCACAAACATCCCTGCATACGGCCTAAGTGCTACACCTACCCGTACACTCCCTCCCTCACCTCCAGTCAGACACAAACAGTCCTTCCAGGTAAGGCAACACTTCACCTGCGAATCGACTGGGGTCATCCATTGTGTCCGGTGCTCCCGCTGCGGCCACATTACACTCGTGAGACCCGCCATAAATTGGAAGACCGTTTTGTCGAGCATTTCTGCATCATCTGCCACAAGAAGGACTTTGCAGTGGCCAAACATTTTAATTCTGATTCCCATTCCGAGGTCTCGATCAACGGCCTCCTCTTGTGACAAGATGAGACCGCCCTCAGGGTGGAGGAGCAACACTTTAATTTGAATCTGGGTATACTCCAATCTGATTGTATGAATATTGAATTCGCCTTCCAGAAGACAAATTCCGCCCCCACCCACCTCTCTATTCTCCACTCTGAACTTTCATTTGTGCTCACCAGCCTATTACTTCCCCCCGGCTCCCCTCTTTCCCTTTCTGCTGTTGATAACACTCCGATTCTTTCATCTCCAGCCCTTGACCAGCCCATGACTTGACCACCTATCACCTTCCTGCTCGCCTCTTTCCCCTCCCCGGTTCGGGTGGGAATTGTGTGTTGGACCGGGGTGGCAATCAAACCTGTAACTCTGAGAACCGGGAGGTGGAGGGATGGCGACGGGGAAGATGCAGAGGGAAAAATTAAAAATGTAGCTCATGTAAGTATGAAATAACGTGTAAAATGCAGCAGGTAGGTCGGGCAGCGTGTGAGGGGCGAGGAGCAGAGTCGCCGTTTCAGACGGCAGACCATCCACCGTCACCAGATCCTTTTTCTCGCTCCCATTCCAAACGCAGATCTGCAGTATATCAGGTTTTCGCTTCCGAGGCCCCGCCCCCGCTCTCACAGTCTCCGGATGGGCGGGGTTTTCGTTCAGTTCTCTGTTGAAGCGGATCGTCTGCTGGGAGCGGGTGGACCGATCGCTGTCTCCAGGGCAATTTGATCAAGTTCTCATTGGTCAGCATTGAGGCCGGTCACTAGGGGTGAACGCAACCGACGATTTCCCATCGGTGAGTACTGAAGTCGATCCCGGGGGCGGGGGACCTCATGTCGGGCAGAGAGTCCCGTTAACTTCCTCGAACTGGCGGCCTCGTCCCGCTTCCTGGACACAACCTGTTGTAGTCGGTCCGGGTTATGGGACCTTCACACTGAACCGCCTGAGATGAGCCGCCGCTCAGCCCCCGGTGTTCTGGTCCCAGGAGCGGGATGAGGTGGTGATGCCGAGACTGAACCCATCCATTAAAATGTACCCGGAGAAATTTACCTCCATCTCCCGGCCCGATATCGGATCCAAACTTCATCCGGATCGATGCCTGTGGTCGACAATGGTATTACTTTTTTCCAGCACAATGGAGATGGACGTTTGGCCCGTTGTGTCATTGCACACAGCGAGGATTAAACGGAGCAATGGCACCCTCGGGAGACTCCTCCACGAGTATGAGTAGTTCCATCTTTCCCCCGTTCAGGCAGGACACTGAGATTCAGATCTCTCACGTCCTTTCTTCCATTTCCGCGACTTGATGACATGCAGCCAATGTTTCCCGATGTGTGGCCCTATTAATGGGAGAATTAAGTTTTTTTCCATGTATCTGGGATTCTTGGAAATGTGTACACTCCCTCCCGTATTTCCAAAGGAGCTTTCTAATATTTCCCCACAATTAAAATGGGGAATCTTTATTTTTTACATGTACTGATGTACAGTGAAATATTGTCTTTGGTGTCATCCACACAGATCAACACTTTACAACAATACATTAAGGTGATATAAGATAAAACAAAAACAGCATGTAAAAACTCTCAATGTAACTCATTCTGGTTACAGAGAAACTGCAGTGCAGGTAGATATGTGATGCAAGGTCTTGTTAGACTGTGAGGCCAGGGGTCTATCTCATCACACTGGGGAGCATGCAGTCCGCTTCTTATTGCAGAATGGAAACTGTCCTTGAATCTGGTGGTATGCTTCCATTTTATTTTGTTTTCGACCTGAGAGGAGGGTGAGAAGTGAGATTGTCCAGGGTTGTGGGGATCTTTCGTTATGTTGGCTGCTTTACTGAGGCAGTAGGTAGTGTAGACAGGGTCCATGGAGGGGAGTTTGGTTTCTATGTTGGACAAAGCTGTGTCCACAGTTCTCCGTTATTTCATTCAGTTACAGGAAGAGCAGCAGCCGTATGAAGATGTGAATTATCGGGATGGGATACTTTCTGCGGTGCTTTGATAAAGTGTGTAGAGTAGAAAAGGACATATACCAAAGTTCTTACTGTTTGTTTTCGATTTGTTATATTGGACTCCGTTATCTGTTAGTGCGTACTGTTATTTCAGGATCTGTGTATTGCTGGAGGACCATCAGAGATCACCCCTGATCAACCATCTTCTTCAACCTCAGCCCAGCCTGTATCCCACCACCTCAATGCTATATGTCAACCGTCTTGTTCAATCTCTGTCCAGTCTGTATCCCATTGGTGCAATGATATATTTCAGCAATCTCTCTTTCAAACTTTGTCTTCATTCTGAAGTTTTGTTTTGCATCTTTTCCAGGGTGTTTTTTTTTTATATATCGAGGACTACCAGACAGACAGACATACTTTATTGATCAATTGAATACAGAATGTAACAGGGTAAAATCAGCCATTTCAATTTTAGTTTCACTGTTACAAACGGGCTGAAGTGTCAATCTTTGTCATAATGGAGCTCATGGCATCTGTTGTTCAGGTTACTTCCTCCTTTGGTTATTTTCAGACAACCACATCCTTTGTTTCCAGGGTAACAGCCCGTCAGAGCTGCAGCAAGTGTTGCACTTTTTATCGCTCTGTGGTCACCGCCTCTCAGCGTAGAGACAGTGGCCTCAGGAGCAAATGTGCTGTCAGAGATGTGGTCTGATATACTGAGCTCCCATAATTTTCCACTTTATAATTTGACATTTTGTTCCTGTTACACTGCAGGAAACATGGCAGCCCGCTCTGCTGGGCAAGATCCCACATAGCAGGAAGATTGTGATCAAATGTGCTGGGTTTAGCTGCTGGGGTCAGGCTGAAGTGTGTCCGCATCCTCTATACAGGGAACCAGCCTGAGCACCGGCCCCGGCAGAGGTTCTTTAGGTTCCAATTCCACCTTAGTCTGTGTATCAAAAATGGCACGAACACCACGCCACATCGCCAGCACCAAAGCGTCTTTGTATGGGTGATGATATTTGGCTGGTGACTCTGAGGATATGGAACTGGCAGTAGACGGGCCTCAGTCCAGGTTGGTAATTCGACAGCTGGGATCAAAATTTTCTCAGACTGCAGTGAAGCTGAAATCTCAGGCGGTTGGGAGTATCCTGCTCTTTTGATATTATTATATATTTGGATTTTTTTTTTACCAAAATCTAATTTGGTTAGACTAAAATCTGCACTTGTTTATACTACTTTGTCCAGGGGGATTTGTGGGTCTTCTGCAGCACTTGATATTAGGGTGCTATCTTATATTGTTGATGTAAACACCTCCAATATTTATCCTATCCAGGTCTTTTGTTTCGCTGAGAATCATTTCACTATAGATATTAAATAATTTCAGTGAGGCAACGCATCTCTGCCTAACTCCCCTTTGAATTTTGGTCCAACTGCTTATATTATCATCAATTTCTACCTCCACCATTCGATTCCAATATAAATTTTGAAGCAGTTATTGATTCCTTCTGTCAATGTTTAATTCAGTAAGAATTTGAAATAATTTTTCATGTTTTACTTTGTCGATTTTTTAATGAAATCAATAAAATATAAAACAGACATCATTATGATATTCAGTTGCCCTTTCTGAAAGCATTCGCAGGATGAAAATTGCGTTGAAAGATCCACTATCCTCCATAAACCGATATTGAAGTTTAGAAGTTTTAAGCCTTAACTTGTTTTTAATTTGACTGATAACAATTCTCAACAAAATCTTTATAATGTAACTCATCAGACTGATTGTTCTATAATTTTCGCAGTCAATATTTCCAGGAATTTTAGGCAGAGTTATAAATACTGATTTCAAGAGATCGTCAGGCAATACACCAGACTCATTAATGCCATTAAACTCTTCAAAATAAATATCTACTCCCAGATCTTCTGGGGCTTGTATCATTTCCACTGAAATTCCATCAGGTCCGGTGGCATTACCTTGTTTCATTGCTTTAGTTATTTCTTCTTTGGTAATAGGTGGGCCAGAATTAGGGTGTTTCATATATGGGGGTTCCACTCTATTATCTCAAAAAGCTGCTCTACATACTGAATCCACCTCTAACATACTTTATCTGGATCTGTTAGGATGGATCCGTCTGCTAATCCTATGCATCCTGTAGACGAGGTTTTCTTAATGCCAGTAACTTTCTTAATTTTCTGGTGCATTTCTCAGCTGTTGTTAATACGTCATTCTACTTCATTGCATTTTTCATTCCGCCATTCTTCCTTTGCAATATTGCACAATTTTCTGGTCTATGACATTGATTGTCTGTCTGTAAAGGCAGAGGAGAGCCTGGACATACTGAGAATGATATTGATTGTCTATCCATAAAGTTACTTTAGGCACAGGAGTGTCTGGAACTTTCAGGAAATTTTAAACCAGTAGTGGGTGGTGTGTGGATGGTGGGTTAGTGAGTAGAGGTGTTGATACCGCTTGCTGCTTGGGAAAAATAGTTGTTTTGAGCCTGATTGTCCCGGCGTGGATGCGACAGATGTTTAAGGCAGCACCAGATTCGTAAAGAGAATTTTGGGCATATTGACCTTTATAACGCAGGCTATTTCGAAGAGGGGCTGGGATATTAATGCTAAAGTTGTAAAAGACACGGTGATTCCAAAATATGCAGAATTGTGTGCAGTTCCGGTCAGCTACTGGGAGGAAAGATATAGATACGCGTGAAAGAGTGCCGGGAAAATTACACGGACATTGCTGGTATTTCAGGAAATAATTATAGTGATAGGTTGAACAGGTTAGAACCTGATTACCTGGAATACAGGGAAATGAGGGGGTATCCTAGCAGGATTCCAACTCTTTATGCAATTGGCCCCTACAATTAAAGGAAGGGTCCATGGACCCCAGGTTGGAAAACCCAGCTAGAGATATAGAAATCTATGATAGTATAAATAGGGTGAATGCAGGTAGGCATTTTCTACTCAGGTTGGGTAAGGTCATTGATTTAGGGCAAAAAGTGACACATGTAAGGGGCATCTGAGGGGGAACTACTTCACTCACAGTGTGGTGCGAATGTGGATCTAGCTCCCAGCAGAAGTGAGAGATGAAGGTTCGATTGTGATATTTGAGAGATATTTGTTAGTTGTATGGATGAGGGAGGTATAGAGGGCTATGGTCTGGGTGCAGGGGAATGGGACCACACCGAACATACCACGGATTGGATGGGCTAACAGTCCTGCGTTTGTGCTCTAAAGGCTCTATGAATCTAAATTGAAACTTCTACACATAATCGACATTTGTTGCAGACGGATCGTATCCAACAATGTGTTTATATTTTAGACCAGCGTCTGCACTGCTCAGAGTGTTGTAGAGCAGGTACCACAGTGAGATTTACTGAATGCAACTGGAAAGGGTAAGTACAACCACTGTAATTTTAGTATCACCATTACAAAATGGCTGAATGTTCAGTTCATCATTGTCAGAATGAAACCGAGAACGTGTCACACCGAGTTTGTTATTTCCCCGCTCGGTTATCTTTGCGAGCCACTTCCTCCGTCACCAGGGCAACAGCTCACCAGAGCTGCAGAGAGTGTTGAACATGTTTATCACTCTCTGGTTGCTGACTCTCAGCGGAGAGAGAGTGGCCTCAGATACGAGGATGCTTCGAGCGTTTGCTGTCCGGGATACATTGAAGAAGATTGTAGGGATTGTATTTAGACAATTTTGTTCTGGGTGTCAAACACCTTGCAGGTAGTCAATCGTTTCTTCATCAAAAGAAACAAAATATAAACTCTTGTACTGAGTTGCCAGTGCTATATTCCCAACGTTATATTTAGAACATATTATTCCTGTTGCACGACGGAGAAAGTGCCGGCTAATTGGCCTGGGCTACACCGCACTCAACAATAAAATAATGAACAAATGTGTTCAATGTAACTGTGGAGGAAATTTGAAATGTATCAGCTCCCTCTTTGTGACCCAATACCCATGTTTTCCGTCGGATCCCTGTCCAGACCAAAGATCATCAGGCTCCAGTTCTGTCACAAGTTGGTGTGGGAGTGTAAGGTTTTGAACTGGGATTAGCTGAGACACTGCCACATATTACCGGCAGCAAAGAGCCCTGGGAGAGTTGGTGCTTGAAATACAATCTTGGGATGTGGTCTCCAGGAATATGAAACGGTCAGTGTCTGGGCTTCGGTCTACGTTGGTGCTTTTACAGATGCGGCTGGATGTTCCTCATTCTGCAATAGAGCAGACGTCTCCAGTGGCTGGATATTGATAGCGTGAATCTCTCAGTGTGAGATGTGGGAACACCCAGTGTGAGATGTGGAAAAGATGTTCGGGCTGTGACACTCTGGGGTTGGATCTTGGGATACCACGCATGTTTTGACCCAGATAAAATGAATCAGGGGATCAAGTTGTCCGGGTTTATGAGATGTTGAGCGAGTATTTCTGTTCTGTACTCAGATGTTTGATTCTATAGTTCCTTTGGAAGCAAAGAAGAGAATGAGTTCCCATTCCATCCCTCACAGGGAGAGGCTGTGATTAAACATGTAGTTTTGTGTTTGCACCAGTAGAAATAGACCGGCGTTTCAGAATTCAATTCAGGTTTGGAAGTTTCCCCCCCACCCCCCGCCACTGCCTCCTGTCTATCTGCCAGTGGGAGTCAGATAGAAGCTCAAGATGCTGGAGATGGAACAGAACATGGAACAGTACATCACAAGAACAGGCCCTTCGGCCACAATGGTGTGCCAAACCAGCAGAAAAGTAAATCAACCCTCCCCCAACAAAATCTAGAGTTGTTGGGGGGGGGGTGAAGTTGGGGCGGGAGTGATTATCTACACCAACAGAATAACAACAAGTCTGGATACTGAAAACGAAGAGGGTGTCTGGATTGGACGGCGAGTCTGGGAACTGAGCGTGCTGCCTCAGAATAAAGAAACTTCACTTTAAAACGGAGATGAGAGACATTACTTCAGCCAAAGGTTGTTTGATCTGTGGAATTTGTTACCACAAACAGTGGTGGAGGCTATCCTTGGGTATATTCATGTTCTGGATTGCTAAATAGGTTAAGAATTATAGCAGGAAGCAAGAATACGGTGTTGGAAAAATAATCCACCATGATTGATTATAGAGCAGACTAGAATGACGGAATCACCTAATTCTACTCCTATATATTATGATTTGTATCTTATACCATGACTGAGTGATGACTTCCTTGTATCCCATCACAAACAATAGGAAATCTTCAGATGCTGGAAATCCAATCAATACACACAAAATGGTGGACTAACTGAGCAGGCCGGGCAGTGTCAATGGAAGAGAGTAGCGTCGACATACAGATGCTGTCTGGCCTGATGTGTTCGTCCAGCATCTTGTGTCTGTTCTTTTGTATCCCATGTCAGGCTTTCTAAAGAGTGAGGGGCAGTTACAGATTTCTTCACTCTGGTCAAGACATATGCGTTCCAGATTTAAATTTCAGGTTAATGCTTTGTTCTCGTTTGTTTTAGTAACATACTTCATTATTTCTCTGGATATAGACCTGCGGTGAGAGGTTTATTGAAAGAAAAGCCCACAACTGGAAGCAAACCACAACTGAAGACAAGGGAAAAGCAACAAGGAAACCAGCCCGAGGACTGAGAGAACCATTTCGAGAGAACCCATCTGATTCGGAATTTCCATTGATTCAGTCAGGAGAAAGTTTGGTGAGTCTCATTTGCTCTAACACTGGTCCTTTAGACATTACATTTCTGTACCAAGGAAGGCAGGAAACAGCTGAAGTGAGAGCGAATAAACCTAGAAGTGCCAGTTATGCCAGTTGCAATCACTCCAGATATACTAACGTACTGTCAGCATCAGCTCTGCGAAGCCACGAACATTCCTCAGATTGTTTGCTCATTTCAAACTTGTTACTGCTGATGTTTCCTTGCTTGTCTGTGTTATGTCATGATAATCTCAAACGCGTTGAGAATTTCCTCCCTTTAGAAGACGCCGCAACTGTTTCCTGCTGTAGTGACTGCAGAAATGCGGAATTACCATGAAGTACAGCAACATGTCATTGACTCCTCTGTCTATTACAAGCTGTAATGATATACTTGCCCTCGAGTATATCGCTCTGCTAAGAGCAAACCCTCTCGAAGCCAAATGTCCCAGTACCACATTTCATTCAGTCTAAACCAGCAGATGCCAACCAATAATTTACATTTATATACCCTGTCGTCATCAAGTACTTTTCTGCTAACAAATTGTCAGAACCTATGAATCTGCGATTAAGCAGAAATAGGTTTTGCAATGTTCCCACTTGACCCTGTACCAAATCCATGGGTTAAACCTGTACTTGAGGTGAACGAATGTCCTTGCAGCCAGGACTGCTGGAGGTGCCGGAATCGGCTTAAACTCAGTGATTTCGGTTGGAAAGCAGCGTGTTGGGTCACATGATGAAGCTGTTGATATTAAGATATTTCCAATGTTCAGAGAGACTGTGGAAGGATTGGCTGTGGACAGGGCATCATGTATTGAAAAGCAGCAAACTCTTCCGCTCGCCTCCCCACTCCCTCTCCCACACTCCTATTTTTTGCCAGTGTTAATTGCAGGAGTTAGGAACTCTTTCTACTCACTGAACACTGAAATTAAAGCCTGTGATACCATTCAAATCCCAGTTTCTTTATAAAGAATGGGGTTGAAGTGTTATCGAGATGAACATGGGGGAATGTGTAACGCAAGTTTAAATCAGATCAGCCGAGTGGTCCACTTATGCATTTGTTGTGTTGACTAGAAAAGTTCTGACAGTTCAATTAGTGTAAGACAATATAATTTCTGCATATTAATTATATTGTGGAACTGAAAAGAAACACTGCATTGATTAACAATATACATCGAGATTTGTGCGTTAATGTTGAACCCCAGCGGGTTGCGGATCGACCATGACTCATTCGCTCCCAGTTCTCTGTTCCTGGCTCTGCAGTCTCCCTATCTACCACCCGAACGAGCTAACCGCCCCGCCCACTGTGCCACGCGCGCCCTCTCGCGGAGCTTCGTCACGCTCGCGCTCCCGGGCTGACGTTGAGACGATTTAAGCATTCTGCGCGTGCCCGGTATCTCTCTTAAAGTGACGTGAGATTTACTTGTCTCTCATTGGTGACAGAAAATGCCATTTTAGCATACCAACCAATCGGGATATGAGCTTCTTCATTAAGGAGTTCCCTCCGTAGACCCCGCCAGATGTTTACCACCCTAACTCCTGGGAAAGATCCAAAAAGCTAATTTATTTAATGCCGCTCTTCCTCTCCAAGGAGTCTGTAAGGGCGATGTATTTAAGTTCACTCAAACTATTCTCATCGGGCACGATCCCCAATCCAGACAGCATCCTTGTAAATGTCTTCTGTGCGCTCTCTATATGATCCATTTCGTTTCCTGTAGTGAGGTGACCAGAACTGAACACTGTATTCCCAAGTGGTCTAATCAAGGTCTTGTATATCTGTAACATTACCTCTCGCTCTTGAACTCAATCCCATGACTGATGAATGCCAACACACCATATGCTTTCTTAACAACACTGTCAACGTGGGCAGCAGCTTTGAGTGTTCTATCGACACAGAACCCAAGATCTCACTGATCCAACACATTGCCAAAAGTCTTCGCGTTAATATTATATTCTGTCTTTAAATTTCATTTACAGAAATGAACCACTTCACGCAGATCAGTATTGAACTCCATCTGCCACATATCTGCCCAGTTCTGCATTCTATCGATGTTGCACTGTAACATCTGACAACCCTGCAGACGATACACAACACTCCCAACTTCCGTGTCATCAGCAAACTTAGAAACTTACAAACATCCTTCAACTTCCTCATCCGGGTCAGTTGTAAAAATCACAAACAGAAGGGGTCCCAGAACAGATCCCAACGGAACACTATTAGTCACCATCATCCATGCAGAATTTGAACCATCTGCAACGGCACTTTGCCTTCTGTGGGCATTAGCTCTGGATCCACAAAGCAATGTCGCCTTGGATCCATACCTCTTTCTTTTCCGAATGAGCTTTCCATGGGGAGCCTTAGCTAACCTCTTCCTGAAATCCATATACAGTACTTCTACTGCTCTACCTTCATCAATGTGTTTTGTTACATCGTCAAAGAATTCAATCAGGTTCATAAGGCGTGACCTGCCCTCGGCAAAGCCGTGCTGACTATCCCTAATCAGATTATGTCTCTCCAAATGCTCATAAACCCTGCCTCTCAGGATCTTCTCCAAAACTTGCCCATCACTGAAGTCAGACTCACAGGTCTATAATTTCCTGGGTTATCTCTACTCCCTTTCTTCAACAAGGGAGCAATGTTTGCAATCTTCCAATCCTCTGGTACTTTTCCTGTCCCTATTGATGATGCAAAGATCATCGCCAGAGGCTCAGCAATCTCCTCCCTCGCTTTCCAGAGTAGCCTGGGTACATCTCATCCAGTTCGGCGACTTATCGAATTTTATGACTTTCCAAAGCTCTAGCAATTCTCTTTGTTGAAGTCTCTGCACACAAGCGTCTCAGTCCGCTGTAAGTCATCCCCACAACTTCCAAGGTCCTTTTCACTTGTGAATAACGAAGCAAAGTATTCACTAAGTACATCAGAATATTTTAAATGATCGGCAGATTGAGAAACATCTGTTGAGAATATAGCGGTGAATTCTAACAAACCAAGTTGCCGTTACTGGCGACCCCACAGATTTGTTATATTTGCATGTCGTCCCCTCAGCTCCAGTGATGATTGTTACAAATGTCGGCGATATGTATTCAATCCTTTATTAGCAATCAGCAAACAATCTTGAAGCGTTGAAACTGAAGTGTACCCAAGTGTAGGTTCAACGTGTAGGATAATAACAAAAGATATGACATCCCTCAGACTCCAGATGTGAACCGCATGGAATAAAGCACAAATATGTAACTGACTCCCTTCACATTTACCACTCCTCCACTGATACTACAAGTTAACATAAAAAGCATCATAAATACACAACGCAGAATACATTGTAGATAGAGAACAGTTACACGGCTCCTGCACACATGTTCAGCTCCGATACAGGGTTTTCCACCTGAAATATGAAAATACAGTCTGTCTTGTTGAATAATCCCAGCATTTAATATTATTTATGTCAAAGATTATTCTCCCAACTAGCTGTTTTGAATGTATGGCGGGTCTACATTGTGCTTAACAAGGTGCTATTTAACTATCTGATACTAACCAGGTGATATGTTCAAATAAATCTTGACCGATTTTCAGTGATAATAATGGTTTTAAAGTCCTGCCGGAGAAACTAAAGTGATTCAGGTCAAGATGTCCTGAACCTGTGGTTGAGATTGCATTGTTCAGGATGTCACAGTGTTTCTACATAGACTCAAACCATATATTGCCATTGGTGTCAAAGCCAGGCGATGTCAAACTGAAAGGAGACGGTGAAAATCAAATGTGACTGAGAAATTTATAGACTTCAGTGATGACAGGGATAGATGTAAAATTGGGCAGCAGAAACGTTTTAACCCACACTGCTGTAACACTTGTCCATTACTCACCACAGCGCCACCTGGAGCAACAATGACGTGGGCGCTGTCTGCTGAACCTGGCTTTCCATTTCATTGACACGTCACTCCCGATCCAAAACACAA
The DNA here is from genome assembly GCF_030144855.1 of Hypanus sabinus. Lineage (NCBI taxonomy): Eukaryota > Metazoa > Chordata > Chondrichthyes > Myliobatiformes > Dasyatidae > Hypanus > Hypanus sabinus. Next base: position 807,657 of record NW_026779564.1, on the reverse strand, counting down.
GATTGGTTCCTAAAAGGGAATTGCCTGCAATGTAGCGAGTAGATACCGCGGAGAATCCCTGCACAGTGTACACTCCATGGAGAGATCGGAAATGGACATTGTGTGACAGTGGGTGGATGGGTGCAGATGAATCCGGCCATGTCAAGGCTTCAGTGGATCGGCCCAAGATGTTTGGAAGTGTTTGCCTCCGTTTAAAAACAAAACTGTGTTCTCCTTTAAAGCCCAATTATTGTTTGATCCTCTTGTTATTTTTTTTGTGACAGAGCAGCAAACACTAATCACACCTGTCCTCAAAATGGATCAAATTGCGAGCAGTGAAGGAGAGCCAGTGACGTCAACATCGGGAAAGGACACGGGTATGTTGGGGAGTTATTTTAATTTTTAAATACTTTGCGGATTCTGCGTCCGTGTTCAATTCAATATCGACAATTCACAAAACATTTGTGAAAACTGAGCAGAGAGATGAGAGAGAGGGAGAGTTAACATCTCTGAGGAAACAGTCACACGTGGAAGGAGGACATTTACCGTCTGTTCCTGCTCCTCTAACAGATTGTGATGCACATTTAAATAACGAGTTACTCCAGAAGACAAGACATTCTGCTGATGCTAAATTTTTGGCCAATAAAAATACACACAAAATATTGGCAGAACTCAGCAGGCCGGGTAGCATCCATGGAGAGGAATAAATATTCGACGTTTTGCGTCAGAATCACAAGGAATAGAAAGTAATGTGGCAATATTTAGAATTTCTTTCCCCTCATTTCCAGTCCGATAAAGGGCCTTGGCCCGAAAATTTAATTGTTTATTCTCCCCCATAGATGCTGCCTGACCTGCTGAGTACCACCAGCATTTTGTGACAAATTTCAGAGATTTGCTGAGGAAGGGGTTGACCAGGCAGGCAGACAGTAACCCAGAGCAAAGCGGTGGTGATGGACAGTACCAGGAGAGTGATGGTGATGGTTACTATATTCTCAGCAATAAACAGAATCCTTCCCAAACACAGAGGTGTATCCCCGGGGACAAGAAAGACCAGTCTTCGACAGATTGAACTATACCCCCTCCTACCTGCCCTGCGCTCCCCACCCTCCGGCCCAAGCCCATTCCTCACTACACCCCTCCCCGTCCCGATATATATATGTGTATATTCCGGACTGTGTTTGGTGATTTTAGGGTTCCAGAGAGAAAGTTACTGCCCAGTATATGTTCGGTAATTTCTTTAATGCTCCTCATTGTCTTTCACAGCTCCGAGCTCAGCAATCACCGAGCTCCTGGCAAACTGGGACGATTCCCAGCTGCTGCAGTTGACGGATATCTACCGGGACAGGCTGGAGCAGGCGATGGAAGGAGGGGTGCACGGAGTGAGCCTGGCGTTAACGGCCGAGAATCAGTTCAGCGGAGATGAACATCGGGTGAGTGGGAGGGAGAATGGGTTTGAATTTTCACACATCACAGGACTGATGGGTGTCGGAAATCTGACTCATCAGATCTTAAATTAGATAAAAGAACAACTGGGAAATAAATACTGTATATGCAATCACAAACATGTGAATCTGAACCAGTGATAGAAAGGGGTGAAAAAACTCCACGATCTGTTAGGCGGCTGCTCAATGTTCGGAGTGACTTGAGCAAATAACAGTTGTGTGGGCTTGCAGAGTTAAATGGAAATATGGCAGGAAGTTTCAGTCTGGGAAGATCGTGCAGTGTGACGGCAAGCTGTCAGTGAGAACTGGGGTGTTATCTGTGAATGCCACAGGAGCTCGAGTGTGGTTTGGTCTGGGTGGAGATAATTCTGTTACAATCCCTAACTGCAAGCGGTATGGTTCGGGGAATACTGCCATCTTGTAGTGTGAATAAACCTCCACTGGAAAAGGCAAAGGAAAGTTATCACATATCCTCCAGGAATCCGCTGTCAAGTTGGACACTGGCGTCATCATCTTTTCTGCAACTCCTCTGTGACCGCTCAATTCGTCATAAAAAAAAAACAATTCCTGTTTTATTTCTTCATCTGTGATCGTTATTTTATGATTTCTGTTTTATACCGCCAAATCTGGTGAGGAATTACTTAATGATTTGGAGCCTTGTCAATGAAGCGGTCACAGGCCGGCCAAGATCTCATTGACTGGTGGACCAGGTTCACGGTAAATGTCCCTCCGTGTGCTCTGCACTCAGAATGTACAGTCCATGTCCAGACAGGATCAGCACCCGTCCGGGTGACTGCTCAGTGTGATCCTGTTACAGAGCACATCATTTACTTCTCATTCTCTGTGTGAATCTGTCAGTCCCCAATATGTTCACCGTTACTCTTCACAGAAAATCTCTGATCTCGCTGATAAGGGAGAGCAGGCGGACAGTTCTAAACTCCTCCTGAGCCTGGTGATGGAGAAAGGCTCCCGCGCCCGGAGGGTGATGTGGGAAACCTTTGTGAAAATGCGGACTGGTGTTCCAGAGTTGGACAAAATGCTGAAGGAAATACAGATATATGGTGAGATAATATCAGCGATTAATTCAAATTTGGATTAAATACAGTGCACTTTAAAATTTTACACATCATTCCCTCAATCTGTTTAAATTCAAATAGGTTGTAATCCCTCCCATCCATCAAACCCCGCTCAAGTTTTACTGAAGATTCTCAGTGAGCTGAAAGGTAAGTGAACGTGCATTGAACATTGAAGAGTATAACACAGGAAAAGGCCATTAGACAAATAATATTGTGCCGAAACAGCTGAGAAGTAAATCAGACACACCCAAACTCTCTCTCCTTCCTGTACAATGTCCAGATGTCTCCATCCTCCGTACATCTATGTGCCTATCCAGATGTCTCTTAAAATGCTTTTAATAGTTTGACTCTACCACCTTACCGGTCAGTGCGTTCCGGGCAACCACGACTCTCTGATTAAAAATCCTACCCCTCACATCCCCCTTCATTCTACACTCTCTCACTTTCAATATATTCCCCCTGGTACTAGAAATTTCATCTGTGGGAAACCGATTATCTCTGTCCACTCTATCTATGCCTCCCATAATCTTGTAGACCTGTGTCACCGCTCCCCTCGGTCTCCGATAATCTGGAGAAAACAATCAAAATATTTCCAGCCTCTCATGACAGCACATGCCCTCTGAACCAGGCAGCATCCTGGTAAAGCTCTTCTGCTCCCTCTCTAAAGCCTCAACATCCCTCCGGTAGTGGGGCGATCGGAACGTTACGCAATGGCCCAGATGAGGCTGAAGCAAATTTCATTAAGTTGAAACTTGACCTCTGTTTCCACCAACAGTTGTAATTTGCGTCGGGCGGTTCAGTTGTTGAGCCACGAGGATCTGACCAGGTAAATACTGGCACTGTGACAGAGATCACAGTGAGACGCAGGGAAACGTGTTTGCTAGAGGGAGAGTTTTCAAAGGACATTTTGAGGAAAGAGGCAGAGAGCTGGCGCGTTTGAGGAAAGTGGTCACACCACTCTGGGGCCTGCAACTACAGATCCCCACCAGAGTCTGAGTGGAGAAGGGGCGATCTGGAGAATGGAAAAAAAAACTTATATTTCTTCACAGCAAATAGTGAAAACCTTCCCTTGCCAGGCACTGCCCCTCCTGAACAGCCTCATCCTGAACCATTTTCCAAACTCCCCCAGTTCCCGCAGATTATATTTTCTCAGAGTTGGGCGTCCACTGAAATTCCAGTCACTGAATAGTAATAATAGCATCACTTTAATTAGAAAAGCAGGTGACATCCCAACTGGTCTGTCAACCACAGAGCAGCAGATGAACCCCTCTGTGTTCACATCTGCACTCCCTAGTGCAAACACTGCTACAGTGTTAGAGAGGGTGAGACCGGGGGACATATTCCTCAGCTCAGTCCACAGAAGCTGAAATTCATGTCTGCCGGTGTTGTGTGATGGACACTGAGGAAGGATGAGAGATGGGAATTAGGACAGGGAAACCGAGGGTTGTGGGATCGCGGCAAGGAAGGTGGAAAGGTCTGGAAATATCTATAAATAATATTGCAATTAGTTAATTTGTGACCGTCTGGATGGGAAGCTCACTACATCCGGAAGCCCATCGAGTCTGTGAAAATGGAGCCCGGGGCAGTGCATGGGCTCAAGAGATTGTGAGGCTTCATCATTGCAGACTGAGTTGGATCACTCAACTTCACATTTAACAGAGGAGAGAGCGTAGGAAAGGCAAATATCAGAACATTATTAATCTTACAGTAGCCCATGATTCATCTGATTATTCGAAGCTCTTATAAGAAATATAAGAAATCTCGGTCAGAACCCTCATTTACAAGAACAAATGCCAAAGATGATAATTTAAATATGGGAGCAGAAATATACGAATCAGGAAGTTTACAAACTACTCACATCTCTGTCACCTCTGTTAATGCTGTTCCAGTCCACATCCGGTCCATGAAACCCCTCAGTTTCCCTGCACCAAGGGATTGGTAAATTGCTACAAGCTTGTTCGTCACTATTACTCTTGTTGTTTGCCGAGGCAACAGACACTACAGTGAAATTCCCACACCCATTTCTGAATATGAAACAGATGCACTCCCTGATTATTGAAGAGCATCATTTCCACCACGGTCACATTCTCTAAAGTAAAAATGTCGATGATCAAACTTTACTTACACTCCCTACCACAGATGAATACATTGAATGGAGACACCACATGTCCTAACATTGTGAGACACCATACACCACTGACAGGTTCCTGACACGCTATGAGACCCCACACGTCCCTGGCAGGGTCCTGACACACTGTGAGACACCACATGCCTCTGTCTTTGTCCTGACACACTGTGAGACCCCACACATCCCTGACAGGGTCCTGACACATTGTGAGAGTCCACACAACCCTGCCAGGTTCCTGACACACTGTGAAACCGCACACACCCCTGACACGGTCCTGACACAGTGTGAGACTCCACACACCCCTGACAGGGTCCTGACACACTGTGAGACCCCACACACCCCTGACAGGGTCCGGACACACAGTGAGACCCCACACGTCCCTGACAGGGTCCTGAAACACTGTGAGAACCCACACTTCCCTAACAGGGTCCAGACACACTGTGAGATCAGGTCTTATCAGGGAGATTAATGTAAATGACGCCTCAGGAGGCAGCAGGGGTCTGCATAAAAGAAGAGGAAACGCAATATAATGTAGAAAAAATGAATGGAAATTTCATTGATTTCGGATGAAAGGCAACAAAAGGCAGCAAAGAAAGGATGAAGGCAAAATAATTGAAATTATAGGCTAACACACAGAAAATGATGGAGAAACTCAGCAGACCAGGCAGCGTTTGTGGAGAAAGTTCAGTCAACTTTTCGGGCCGAGAACATTTGGTGTGACTGGGGAAAACACGCTGAGGGGTAGGTTTGAAGGGTGGAGAGCGGTCTGGGAGGGTAGAGAGAAACGCCAGACGATAGGTGAGACTTGGAGGGGGAGTGATGAGCAAAGAGCGAGGAAGTTGGTTAGTGAAAGAGACGGAAGGCCATGGAAGAAAGGAAAGAAAGGGATGGGGCGAGCACCAGACGGAGGCATAGATGAGCTCGGTATGACCTATTGTATTTCGGTGAGACCGTCGTAGATTGGGAGACCGTTTCGCCGAGCATCGACACTGTGTCCGCCAGAACAAGCGGCATCTCCCAATGGCCACCCGTTTTATTTCCACTTCCCATTCTCATTCCGATATGTCAGCCTCCTCCAAAGTCAGGATAAGTCCACACTCAGGTTGGAGGAGGAACAGCTTATGCTCCGTTTGAGTAGCCTCCAAATCCTGGCATGAATATCGATTTCTCAAACTTCCAGTAAAGCTTCCTCTCCCCCTTCACCGTTCCCCATGCCCTCGTACTTCTCACATGTTATCTCCTTGCCTGTCCACCGCCTCCCTCTGGTGCACCCCCCCCCCACTTTTTTCTTTCTCCGTGGCCTTCTGTCTCTATCAAGAGTTAACTTTCTAGATCTTTGCTTCATCCTTTCCTCTCCAAGTTTCACCTATCGCCTGGCATTTCTCTCTGCCCACCCCCGCCACATTTCAAATCTACTCAGCTTTTTGTCTCTGGTCCTGCCGAAGCATCTCGGCCCGAAACGTCAACTGTTCCACAGATGCTGCCTGGCCTGCTGAGTTCCTCCAGCATTTTGCGTGTGTTGCTTGGATTTCCAGCACCTGCAGATTTTCTCTTGTTTGTGGAATTATAGGTCAGTTAGCCTAAGTTAAGTGATTGGGAAACTGTTGGAGTCTATAAATTATTTTAAATTACAATGATTGCACATTGCACATTCAGATGGAGACGTAATGTAAAGATTATTACTCCTCATGTATGCGAAGGATGTAAGAAATAAAGTCAATTCAATTATTAATGTTCAGGTTTCGAGATTCGGAGACTAATGATAAAATAAGTCAAAGTCCGTATAGTTTATATGAAGGGAAATCTTCCTTAAGAAATTTGCTAGAGTTCGTTGAGTAAATACCAAGCAGGGTGGATTTTCAGAAGGTGTTTGATACGTTGCCACACATGAGGCCGCTTAACAAGATACAATCCGAATGGCGTTACTGGAGAGCTACCGGCATGGACAGAGGAATGGCCTGAGGGTAGGAGGCAGGGAGTGGGAATAAAATGGGCCTTTCCTGTTTCTGCTGATGATTAGTGATTTTCCTAGGGTTAGTATCGGGACCTCTACTTTTCACATTGTTTGCCAATGATTTTGATAATGGAATTGATGGCTCTGTGGCAAAGTTTGCAGGTGATACTAAGATAGGTGAAGGGGTAGCTGAGGAAGCAATGGAATTGCAGCAAGACTTAGACAAATTGGAAGAATGGGCAAAATGTGGCAGATGGAATACAGTTTTGGGAAATGTATGGTAATGTATTTTGGTAAAATGAACAATAGTGCAGATTGTTAGCTAAAGGGGGAGAAGGTTTAAACATCACAGTTTAATGTGGAATCATGCTAGCACCAACGTTGTAGGCCGAAGGGCCTATTCTTGTGCTGTTCTATGTTCTATGCAGATCCTGTGACAACTGAAATCCTGAACTACCTGCTACCAGAATTCCTCGGTCTCTGCTCTCTTCTTCACCACCCGACAAGAAATCAGCACGGTTTTCAAACTTGTGTTTAAAGTCATAGACCAGTAGCATCTCCCATTTCCACAGATATTGTCTGACCTGTTCTCACATCCACACTGCCGTCCGTCAACAGCGGAGCTGCAGAGGGCAGGCCAACATGCTGCATAACTGTGTCGGACTGGGAGGCTCCACAACGGGGAGTCAAAACTGCCCAACGCATCACCGGCACCATCAGCCTACCTTCCATCAGGGACGTATAAACAGAAAGACTCCAAGAAGGGGCCAGCAGCATCAAAAAGGATCCCACCTATCCTGCCTATGGGCTGTTTGCCACTCTCCCATGAGGGAGGAAGCTACGTAGCATCCACAGCAGGACCACCAGACTCAAAATCAGTTACTTTTCTCAAGCAGTAAGACTGATCAACACCTCCAGTGACTAAGCCACCCCTACACAACTAACAACCCCCACCCCACCACCATCACGGTTTTAAAATTTTCTGTCAGAACCACCTAAGGTCAGAGTGACTCCTGTATCGTATGTATTTATATTTATTGTGTTTTCCATTGTGTTCTTTATCTGAGTTTTTGTGCTGCATCAGATCCGGAATAACAATTATTTCTTTCTCCTTTATCTTCAATCTGTTCAGAATTTACAACACGTACCCTTTAAGAGACACGAGACTGCAGATCTGCCGTCTGAAACCATTTTCCCGAGGAACTCAGTGAGCTGAGCAGCATCTGTGATGATGGCAGGTGTGAATTGTCTGTGTTTTGTGTCAAAATGCTGACAGTCTCAACCTCCTGAACAGTTTTATTGACATTTTCTCCCCCAATCACCCACCCACAGTGCACGTGCCAGTAAACAAATGCACCTTGCAATTTGAATTAATGATGGTGGGAGGGGGAACTGTGATTCCCCGACCACTTCCTCTGAGAGGATGCCCACTAACCTTTTCTACATCTCTAGACACCACATCAATATCGGACTTTCAAAGTTCTTCCACAGGAACAATGATAGCCGTGGCAGTGGTGGGTGTTCGTCCAGTACGAGACAATCGGAGATCAGTAAACTACCAGGGAAATACTCACCTTCGCAGCACAATTAATGTGGAAAAGTGATGATCTGGTGTTTATCTAGACAAGGCCTCTCTGTCTGTTAATGAAATTTACTGTACGAGCATCCATTGATGAATCTAGTTAATGCAATAGCTTTGAGCTAACGCTTGTGGGCTTAAATACTGAGTTCTGAGTTGAGGCATCTAACAGTTTGTCCACTGTCTGTTCCCATGGAAGATGTTCAACAGAAACACAAGGAGACTCTGCGGACACAAACTGAAACACTGAGAGTGAACACGATCCTGATGAGGGAGAAGGTGAAGGTTTTCCAGCTGGTTGATCGATACGCTGAGCTCACGGTCATTTCCACTGTTCGAGATCGGGAAATGGTGGAACATGAGCTGCGGGCAAGAGGCAGAGACCACGAGGAGTGGAGAGAAAAACATCTCCGTGGACACCTGGAAAAACTCCGGACGGATCAGCTGTTTCAGAGCAGCTTTTCCCGAAGTAAATCCCAATCAGAGAGTACAGCGGCAGTGGCCGGAGACCCAGGGATCGGGAAAACAACAATGGTTCAAAAGATTGTTTATGACTGGGCCACGGGGAAAATATACCAACAGTTCCAGTTTGTCTTCAGTTTCAAATTCCGGGATTTAAACTCCATTGACAACAGAATAAACCTGAGGGAACTGATTCTAGATCAGTATCCTTACTTTGGGAATATCCTGAGAGAGGTCTGGAAGAACCCCGAGGGATTGCTGTTTATATTCGATGGTTTGGATGAATTCAAACATAGAATCGATTTTGCTGACAGTCGGAGAGATACAGAACCCAAGCACCAGTGCCCAGATCCCGAGTGGTGGTGTGAAATGTCTGACATTGTGTACAGTTTAATCCAGGGCAAGCTGCTCCCAGGGTGTTCAGTGCTGGTGACCACCCGCCCCAATGAGTTACATTTATTGGAAAAGGCTCAGATCAGGGTCTGGGCTGAAATCATGGGATTTGTTAGTGAGAAACGGAAGGAATATTTCATCAGGCATTTTGAAGATCAGATGGTGGCAGCAGCTGTTTTCAAACACGTGAAGGAGAACGAGATCCTGTACACCATGAGCTACAACCCCTCCTACTGCTGGATCCTCGCTCTGGCACTGGGTCCCTTCTTCACACAAAGAGGCAGGGACCCGCAGCGAGTTCCCAAGACCATCACCCAACTGTACTCCTACTATATTTACAACATCCTGAAAAATCACGGCCGTGAGATTGAGAACCCCCGTGATGTGTTGCTCAGGCTTGGCCAGATGGCCTTCAGAGGAGTGTCCGAGAGGAAGATTGTGTTTACAGATGGAGATTTGATCAACTACAATCTGCTGCCTTCCCAGTTCCTGTCCGGGTTCCTGATGGAGCTTTTGGAGAGAGAGGATTCTGCCCGGAGCGTGGTGTACACATTCCCACACCTCACCATCCAAGAGTTTGTAGCTGCAGTCGCACAATTCCTGATCCCAGATTGCAGAGATATTATGAAACTCCTCACTGAAATCCACTGCGTGAAGGATGGGCGATTTGAGGTATTTCTCCGTTTTGTTGCTGGTCTCTCCAACCCAATGACAGCTCGGGGCCTGGAGGCGATTCTGGGTCCATTTCCTCATCAAACAACCTGCCGGGTGATTGACTGGGTGAAGGAGGAGGTTAAACGCCGGAGTGGAAACACAGAGAGTGAAGCTGGTAAAAGGAGCCTCCTGAACACATTGCACTACCTGTTTGAGTCTCAGAATCGTAGACTGGCTCAGGACGCGCTGGGATCTGTGAAAAAACTTTCATTCAGTGAAATTACACTGACCCCGATTGACTGTGCGGTCCTGTCTCATGTCATCGGACTCTGTGATACAATAAAACACCTCGACCTGGAGAACTGCCACATTCAGTGTGAAGGAATCCAGCGGCTGGGACTCGGGCTGCACAAGTGCCAGGAGTTGAGGTAACTTGATTTATCTCTCACTCTGAACTGTGAAACTGTTCCATTGTGTTGGTTCAATGTAAAGAAAATTGGGTAAAACTGTAGCAAATCAGATTGTGATGAATTGTGACAAATGACCAGGAGATCAGTCAGTAATTCCCAAAGGATGGGAGGGTTCTGTGGTTCCTTGTGAAGGGATGTTGGAGACTTCATCAGATCAGTGAACAACGGCCATTGGTTTAATGGTAGTAAATCACAGGAACGGCCGTGTTTCTCGCTGCCTGTGACACGTCCATTGACAATGTTCCTTCTCACTGATACTGACACCCAGACCGACACTGACTGCAGCAGGTGGGTCAGAGATTCACACCCCCTTCCCGGTGAGGGACAAGAGTCCGTCTGCAGACTGTCCCAGTGAGAAGTAAAGAAGTACCATTGTGATATTGTCCTCCCCTGCCCTTCCCTGTGTGTGACTATAACCATCAGTCCACCGGTGTGACTGTGCTCACTACCAGATACCCATAGCCCATGGGCGCATCTCCTCTGCCGACTGTGGGCCTCAGTTCAGACCACACCTCCGGTATGATCCATTTCTGGATGATCTCATCTGATTGGATTATCTTTTCCCATTCGTATACTGCTGTGGGAATTTTCTCCCCTCTCTCGCCCGCTCTTGCCCCTTCACACCCTCTCAACCCCATCCCCCTTCCTCCTGCAGATTCTGTCTCCCTATCCCTTTTCCTCAGGTGGGGTCTCTTCCACCGTCTCCCATCGACATTTCCCCATTCACAAAACTTCCTCACTGTGGGACTTTCTCCCATCCTTCATCCTTACCCCTCCCAACCCTCTCATGGCAGGAACACTTTTCTAACCATCGGGGAATGAGACAGAATATGTGAAGTTTACAGGGTCACACCGACAGACTAAATTACTGACATTCGGCGAATACCCTGGAGCTGGGCAGTGAGATTCATTGACAGTGATGGGAACCCCGAACAGTGATTTGCTGAAGAGTTTAATGTTTCCTGAAATATCCCAGTGAGAGAAATTCCCTCAGACCCATGGTTTCAATCACTGTTCATCAACTTGTTTGTGTTTAGCCTTGGGCAGAATGAACTGGGAGATTCAGGAGTGAAACTGGTGTCTGCGGCTCTGAGGAACCCGGAGTGTAAAATACAGAAACTGTGGTAAGTACCAGACTGTGGGAGATTGTGTTTACAGTCACTGGGTGTCTGACGCTGAACATTAATGTGATCAGTAGAAGCATAGAAACATAGAAAACATACAGCAGAATACAGGAAACACAAAGTATACTGCAGATGCTATGGTCAAATCAACACGGACAAACAAGCTGGATGAACTCAGCAGGTCGGGTAGAATCCGTTGAAACGAGAAGTCAACGTTTCGGGCCGAGACCCTTCGACAGGACTGAAGAAGGAGGGGGCAGGGGCCCTATAAATAATGTGGGAGGAGGGTGGGAAACCAATCAGAGGAACGATCAAGGGGTCGGGGAGGTGAAGCAGGGAGGGAATAGGCAGGAGAGTTGAAGAAGGAATATAAGGGGAAAGCACAATGGGTAGTAGAAGAAGGCAGAATCATGAGAGGTGATAGGTAGCTAGTAGAGGAGGCAAAGTGAAAGCGGGATGGGGGAAGGGAAAGGGAGGGAATTACCAGAAATTGGAGAATTCGATATTCATACCAAGGGGCTGGAGACTACCCAGTCGGTATATGAGATATTGCTCCTCATCATGGCAGTAGAGGAGGCCAAGTATGGACATATCTAGATGGGAATGTGAAGCAGAGTTGAAGTGGGTGGCAACCGGGAGATCCTGTCTGTTGTGGCGGACGGTGCGGAGGTGCTCGAAGAAGCGGTCCCCCAATCTACGTGGGGTCTCGCCGATGTGGAGGAGGCCGCACCTGGAGCACCGGATGCAATAGATGACCCCAACAGACTCACAAGTGAAGTGTTGCCTCACCTGGGAGGACTGTTTGGGGACCTGAATGGTGGCAAGAGTGGGGATGTAGGGTCAGGTGTATAACAAGTACCAGGTGGGAGATATGTGGGGAGGGACGTGTGGACCAGGTAGTCATGGAGGGAATGACCCCTGCGAAAAGCAGAGAGGGGTAGAGAGGGAAAGATGTCCTTAGTGGTCGGGTCCTGTTGAAGGTTCGGAGGATAATATGCTGGAATCGGACGCAGGTGAGGTGGTAGGTGAGGACAAGAGGAACATGGTCCCTGTTGTGGTGATCGGAGGATGGGATGAGGGCCGAAGTGTGGGAACTGGAGGAGATGCGGGTGAGAGCACCATTGATGACGGCAGAAGGGAAACCACGATCCTTAAAGAAAGAGGACATTTGGGATGTCTTGGAAAAGAAAGCCTCATCCTGGGAACAGATGCGGCGGAGACTGAGGAACTGGGAATTGCATTTTCACATTTGGCCGGGTGGAGAGAGGTATAATCAAGGTAGTGATGGGAGTCAGTGGGTTTATAAAAAATGTCAGTGGACAGTCTATCTTCAGATATGGAGAATACAGCAATATAATATGATATGTTATAATATAATATGGAGAATACAGCAAAATACAGGCCCTTCGGCCCACAAAACTGTGCCGAACATGTTCCTACCTTAGAACTACCTAGGCTTTACCCATAGCCCTATAATTTTCCGAGCTCTATGTAGCCATCCAGGAGGCTCTTAAAGACTCTATGGTTTCCAACTTCAGCACTGCTGCCGGCAGCCGATTCCACGTACTCAATACTCACTGCGTAAAAAACCTTACCCCTGACATCTCCTCTGTACCTACTTCCAAGCACCTTAAAATATGTCCTCTCGTGCTAGCCACTTCAACACTGTGGAAAACCCTCTGACTAACCACATGATCCATGTCTCTCATTATCTTGTACACCTCTATCAGGTCACGTTTCATCCTCCGTCACTCCAAGGAGAAAAGGCCGAGCTCACTTAACCTATTCTCATAAAGCATGCTCCGCAATCCAGGCAACATCCTTGTAAATCTCCTCTGCTCCCTTTCTATGGATTCCACATCCCTCCTATAGTGAAACGACCAGAACTGAGCACAGTACTCCAAGTGAGTCTGATCAGGGTCCTATATACCTTCAAAGTTACCTCTCGACTCTTAAACTCAATCCCACGACTGATGAAACCCAATGCACCGTATGCCTTCTTAACCACGGAGACAACCTGCGTAGCAGCTTTGAGTGTACTATGGACTTGGACCCCAAGATCCCACTGATCCTCCACACTGCCAAGAGTCTTCCCATTAATACTATATTCTGCCATCATAATTGACCTACCAAAATGAACCACCTCACGTTTATCTGGGTTGAACTCCATCTGTTATTTCTCATCCCGTTTTTGCATCCTATCAATGTCCCGCTGTAACCTCTGACCGCTCGCCACACTATCCACAACACACCCATCCCTTCTGTCATCAGCAAAATTACTAACCCATCCCTCCACATCCTCATCTAAGTCATTTATTAAAATCACGGTGATGGTCACCGGCCTCCATGCAGATTATGACCCTTTTACAGCCACACTTTGCCTTCTGTGGGCAAGCCAGTTCTGGATCCACAAAGCAATGTCCCCTTGGATCCCATGCCTCCTTACATTATCAAATGCACCTTATCAATTGCCTTTCTGAAATCCATATACACTACATCTACTGCTCTACCTTCATCAATATGCTGATTCACATCCTCAGAAAATTCAGTCAGGCTCATTAGGCACGATCTGCCTTTGGGAAAGCCATGTTGACTATTCCTAATTATATTTTGCCTCTCAAGATGTTCATAAATCCTACCTCTCAGGATCTTCTCTATCAACTTACCAACCACTGAAGTAAGACTCACTAGCCTATAAGTTTCTGGGCAATCCCTACTCCCTTTCTTGAACAAGGGAACAACATCTGCAAACCTCCGATCCTCCGCAACCTCTCCCGTCCACATTGATGATGCAAAACTCATAACCAGAGGCTCAGCAATCTCCTCACTTGCTTCCCACAGTAGCCTGGTGTACCTCCCATTATGTCCCGGTGACTTATCCAACTTGATGCTTTCTAAAGGCTCCAGCACATCCACTTTCTTGATATCTACATTCACAAGCTTTTCAGTCCACTGCAAGTCAGTTCTACAAACGCCAAGATCCTTTTCCGTTGTGAATACTGAAGCAAATGATCGACTATTTGCTGGATCCACTATTTCCTCCGGGTCCATACGCACTTCCCCACTGTCACATTTGATAGGTCCTATTCTTTCACGTCATACCCTCTTGCTCTTCACATACTTGTAGAATGCCTTGGGGTTTTCCTTAATCCTGTTCGCCAAGGCCTTCTCATGGCCCCTTCTAGCTCTCCTGATTTCATTCTTAAGTTCCTTCCTGCCAGCCTTATAATCTTCCAGATTCATATCATTACCTAGTTTTTTGAACCTTTCGTAAGCTCTTCATTTCTCCTGGACTAGATTTACAAGGGCTTTTGTACACCACGGATCTTGTACACCATCCTTTCCATGTCTCATTGGAAAGTACCTACTCAGAGCCCCACGCAAATATCCCCTGAACATTTTCTACATTTCATCGGTATGTTTCCCTGAGAGCATCTGTTTCCAATTTATACTTACAAGTTCCAGCCTGATAGGCTCGTAGTTCCCCTTACTCCAATTAAAGGTTTCCCTAACTTGTCTATTCCTATCCGTCTCTAGTGCTATGGTAAAAGAGATAGAATTGTGATCACCATGTCCAAAATGCTCTCCCTCTCAGAGACCTGACACCTGACCAGGTTCATTTCCCAATACCGGATCAAGTACAGCCTCCCCTCTTGTAGGCTTATCTACATATTGCGTCGAAACCTGCCTGACCACACCTAACAAACTCCACCCCATCTAAACCCCTAACTCTAAAGAGATGTCAATCAATAGTTGGGAAAATAAAATCTCCCACCTCAACAACCCTGTTATTATTACACCTTTCCAGAATCTGTCTCCCTATCTGCTCCTCGATATCCCTGTTACTGTTGGGTGGTCTATACAAAACACCCAGTAGAGTTATTGTCCCCTTCCTGTACCTAACTTTCACCCACACAGACTCGATAGACAAACCCTCCATGACTTCCTCCTTTGCTTCAGCCGTGGCACTATATCTGATCTACAGTGCCAAGCCCCCACCTCTTTTGCCTCCCTCCCTGTCCTTTCTGAAACAGCTAAAGCCTGGCACTCGAAATAGACATTCCTGTGCCTGCACCATCAAAGTCTCTGTAATGGCCACCACATTATATCTCTAAGTACAGATCCACGCGCTCTAAGCTCACCCGCTTTGTTCACAACATTCCTCGCATTAAAATAGACACATCTTAAACCATCGGACTGAGTGCGTCCCTTCTCTATCACCGGCCTAACCTCTCTTTCGCACTGTCTCCAAACTTTCTCCCTTTGTGAGCCAACCTCCCTTTCCTCCATTACTTTGGTTTGGTTTCCAAGCCCTAGAAATCCTCTTTTAAACTCTGCCCAATAGCATTGACAAACCACTCTGCCAGGATATCAATCCCCCTGGGATTCAAGTGCAACCCCATGATCCAGAAATCTGAATCCCTGCCCCCTGCTCTAATCCCTCAGATACGCATTTATCCACCAACTCATTCTATTCCAATTCTCACTGTCGCGTGGCACAGGCAGTAATCCCGAGATTACTACCTTTGCAGTCTTGTTCTCAACTTCATTCCTAACTCCCTATAGTCTTTTTTTCAGGACCTCTTCCCTTTTCCTACCTATGTCACTGGTACCGATAGGTACCACGATCTTTGGCTGTTCTCCCTCCCACTACAAGATAACCTGGATACCATCTGAAACATCCCGAACCCTGGCACCTGGGAGGCAAACTACCATCCGAGTTTCTTTCCAGCGTCCACAGAATCGCCTGTCTGAACCATTATCTATAGATTCCCCTATCACTACCTCCTCTCTCTTCCTTTCCCTACCCTTCTGAGCCACAGGGCCGGACTCTTGTGCCAGAAGCACGACCACTGTCTCTTCTCCCCCACACCCACCGCTCCGCCCCCCCCCGTAGACCGTCCCCCCTCCAGCAGTACTCGAACAGGAGAACTTATTGTCAAGGGGTAGAGCCACAGGGATACTCTCTAGTACCTGCTTCTTGTCCTTTCCTCTCCTCACTGTGACCCACTTCTTCAGTCTTCTGTGGCCCCGGTGTGACCACCTGCCTGTAACTCCTCTCTATCACCTCCTCACTCTCCCTGACCAGAGAAGGTCATCGAGCTGCATCTCCAGTTCCCTAACTCGGTCCCTGAGGATCTGCAGCTCGACACACCGGGTGCAGATGTTGCCGTCCGGGAGGCTGGGAGTCTCCAGGATCTTCCACATCTGACACCGAGCACAGAAAACCAGCCTCACACACATACTCTCTGTCTGTATTGTAAACAGTTAACCTACCTCGCCTCGACCCTTTATCGCCGAAGCCCCGTTGAGCCAAAGCCTTCCTACTCTGTCTCCCGCTCCTCTGACGCTCGCTCTGGAAATCTGTCTTCCTTTTAAACTCTTCTCGCTGTTCTCACTGGCCGACCTGCCCAGTCGTGCTGAAGGAAATATCAGTAATTGTGTTACTGATAAACACTGGGGATTTGTACCGTCTCCTGCCTCTCTGTGACCTTCACCCTCAGTCTCTCTCATCTCCAGGCTGGAGGATGTCGGTCTCACAGATTCTGGTGCCGAGGATCTCGTCTCCGCTCTCAGTACAAACCCATCACTGACGGAGCTGAGCCTTGGTTACAACTCGCTGACTGACGGATCTGTCCCCGCTCTCCACCGCCTCATACTGACCCTCCCGAGTCTGCAGTGGATCCTGTGAGTGTTTGTAATAATGTTCAATGTGATAAAATATCAGCGGATCCGCGGGTTTTCTGGTGATATTTGTCTGTGAGTGTTGTTGAAACATTCACCCCGGTCCCCTGTTACTGTGACTGTTGTGTAATCTGTTTATTTCACCTTTATTCTCCGATCTGTTTCAGGCTGTGGGGGAATCAGTTCAGTGAGACCGGGGAGAAGGAACTGAGAGCTCTCCAGGGACCCAGATCCGGACTGACAGTGATGGTGTGAACATCCCCGCCCGCCGGATGGGGACATTTTGCCGATTCTCCGCCCTCCCCTTTAACACCCGCCCTTACCTTTAATGACCACGCGCCTAGTTTAATTCCCAACGGTTTGAAGGGAACCGGCTCCTGCCTCGTGCTCGGTAACATCAGAATGGTCCCGCAGTGACGTATTTCCGCCTGTTGTCCGGCGACGCAGCTTCGTCGCCGGATGTGCGTGGTCGAGTCTCCCCACGTGAGACACCTGGGAATTACACAGACATGAAGACAACGTGGGTCCGGGGTTTATTCTGGGACACCGGTGTCCCGGGGTGGGATTATCCCGGGAGAGAATCCTTCTGCTCCCTTTGCTGAGGACGGTACATTCAGCAGTCTGGCGGATATAATAGTGTTACATTGACAAATACCTCAGCAGTGACACTGGATCTGCAGCGATCCCGGACACGGCCCTGAAGTGTGATTTTACAATCATCGGTTCGCCGATGCAGAGCGACGGTGAGAAACGGGAATGATTATTCATCCTGTCACTTGTTGTCGCCGATCAGTTAACTGTGTCTGACTGTGAGTGAATCAATTTACATTTGTCACGATGATATCAATAAACCGCTGTAACTTCCTGTCTTGGTGTCGGACTTTAGTCTCATTGGAGGAGAAACAGTGACCTGGGGTTACTGCTGCAACCTGCAGCGGATGAACTGAAATAATTCATGGTAAATGGTTGGGCATTGGGGAATGCAGTAGAACAGAGTGATCTAGGAATAATGGTGCACAGTTCCCTGAAGGTGGAATCTCGTGTACATAGGGTGGTGAAGAAAGCTTTTGGTGTGCTGGCCTTTATAAATCAGAGCATTGAGTATAGGAGTTGGGATATAATATTAAAATTGTACAAGGCATTGGTAAGCCTAAATTTGGAGTATTGTGTACAGTTCTGGTCACCGAATTATAGGAAAGATGTCAACAAAATAGAGAGTACAGAGGAGATTTATTAGAATGTTACCTGGGTTTCAGCACCTAAGTTACAGAGAAAGGTTGAACAAGTTATGTCTTTATTCTTTGGAGTGTAGAAAGTTGAGCGGGGACTTCATAGAGGTATTTAAAATTATGAGGGGATTAGATCGAGTTGACGTGGATAGGCTTTTTCCATTGGAGATTCAAACAAGAGGATATGAGTTGAGAGTTTGGGGCAAAAGATTCGGGGCAACACGAGGGGGAACTTCTTTACTCAAAGAGTCGTAGCTGTGTGGAACGAGCTTCCTGTACAAGTGGTAGAGGCAGATTTGATTTTGTCATTAAAAAAAATGCATAGGTATATGGGCAGGAAAGGAATGGAGGGTTATGGGTTGAGTGCAGGTCGGTGGAACTTAGTGAGAGAAAGCGTTCGGCACGGACTAGAGGGGTCCAGATGGCCTGTCCCATCACATACTCCTGGGAGTCAGACACCGAGTGAATCTCCCTCCATACTGACCAATTACACTCCCTCAGGGTCAGACACAGATTGAATATCCCTCTTCACCGTCCTATCGCACACTCCCGGGTCAGAGACAATATCAAGCTACCTCCATACAGTCCCATTACACACACTCGGGGTCAGTCTCAGAGAGAAGTTCCCTCCACTATTCACATCACACAACTCTGGTGTAACACACAAATTGAATCTTCCTCCATACTGTCCCATTACACATTCCCGGTGTTAGACACAGAGTGAATCTCCCTCCGCACCGTCACATAACACAATCCAGGGGTCAGACATAGAGTGAATCTCCCTCTGCATCGTCCCATCACACACACCCGGGATCAGACTCAGAGAGAAGTTCACTCCACACAATTCCGGGGACAAACACAGAGTGAATCTCCATCCCCTCCGTCCCACCACACAATCCCGGAGTCAGACACATATTTAATCTCCCTCCTAACCGTCATTTCACACATTCCCAGGGTCAGACACAGAGTGAAGCTCCCTCCACACCGTCCCATCACACACCGTCAATCTCACTCCTCACGGTCCCATCACACACTCCCGGGGTCAGAGACAGAATGAAGCTACCTCCACATCGTCCCGTTACACACACCCGGGGTCAGACTCAGAGTGAATCTCTCTCCCCTCCATCCCACCATACACTCCCGGAGTCAGACACATATTTAATCTCCCTCCTAACCGTCATTTCACACATTCCCGGGGTCAGACACAGAGTGAAGCTCCCTCCACACCGTCCCATCACACACTCCAGGGGTCAGCCACAGAGGGAATCTCCCTCCACTCTGACCAATCACACTCCCTCAGGGTCCGACACAGTGGAAAGCTAAGTCCACATTGTCCCATCACACAGTCCCGGGTTAGACTCAGAGAGAAGTTCCCTCCGCATCGTCCCATTACACACACGAGGCGACAGACACAGAGAGAATCTCCCTCCACACAGTCACAACACATTCTCCTGTGTTAAGACACAGAGTGAATCTTTCTCTGATTCGTACAATTACACACTCCTGGGGCTCAGACACAGAGGGAATCTCCCTCCACACAGTCACAACACATTCTCCTGTGTTAAGACACAGTGTGAATCTTACTCTGATTCGTACAATTACACACTCCTGGGGCTCAGACACAGAGTGAAGCTACCTCCACATCATCCCATCGCACACACCGGGGGATAGACGCAGAGAGAAGTGGCTCCACTTCTCCCATTAGACACTCCCGGTGTCACACACAGATTGAGTCTCCCTCCACACTGTCCCATCACACACTCTCGAGGGTGCGACACAGAGTGAAACTCTGAAGTCACCGTCCCATCACACACTCCTTTGGTCAGACACAGAGGGAATCTCCCTCCAAACCGTCCAATTACACAATTCCCTGGACAGACCCAGAGTGAAGCTCCGTCCAAGCGGTCCCCTCACACATTCCAGGGGTCACACTCAAAGTGAACCTCCCTCCACACCGACCAATCTTAAATTCCGGGGGTCAGATACAGAGTGAAGATCTCCACACTCCGTCACATCACACTCTCCCGGGGTCAGACACAGACTGAAGCTCCCTCCGCACTGTCCCATCACACCGTCAGGGGGTCAGACAGAGAGTGAATCTCCCTCTGCATCGCCCATCACACACACACACCCGTGGTCAGACTCAGAGACAAGTTCCCTCCACTCCTCACATCACACACTCCCGAGTTCAGACACAGACAGAACCTCCCTTCGCATCGTCCCATTACACACACTAGGCGTCAGACACAGAGAGAATCTCCGTCCACACAGTCACAACACACTTTCCTGTGTTCAGACACAGAGTGAATCTTTCTCTGATTCGTACAATTACACACTCCTGAGGCTCAGACACAGAGAGAATCTCCCTCCACACAGTCACAACACACTTTCCTGTGGTGAAACACAGAGTGAATCTCCGTCTGTATCGTACCATTACAAACTCCTGGGGTCAGACACAGGTGAAGCTACCTCCACAACATTCCATCGCACAGACCCGGGGTCAGACTCAAGGAGAAGTTCCCTCCTCTCCACCCATCACACACTGCCGCAGTCAGAGACAGAGTGAATCTCCTTAGACACTGTCCCATCACATGCTCCCTGGGTCAGACACAAATTGAATCTCCCTCCAAACCGTGCAATCACACAATTCCCAGGACAGACCCAGAGTGAAGTTCCCTCCACTCCGTCCATCAGACACTGCTGGGGCTCAGACACTGGTGAAGCTACCTTCACATCATCCCATCGCACACACCCGGGGTCAGACACAGAGTGAATCTAGCTAGACACCGTCCCATCATAAATTCCCAGGTTCAGATACAGAGTGAAACTCTCTACACTCCGTCACACCACACACCCCTGGTGTCAAACACAGAGCGAAGCTCCCTCGAAACCATCACATCACACACCCCCGTGCTGATACACTGAGTGTAGCTACCACCACATCGTCCCATCACACACTCCCGGTGTCAGACACAGAGTGAATCTCCCTCCACACCGTCCCATCACACACTCCCGTGGTCAGACACAGAGTGAATCTCCCTCGGCACCGTCCCATCACGCACTCCCGGGGTCAGACAGAGTAAATCTCCCTCCACACCGTCCCATCACACACTCCCGGGGTCAGACACAGAGTGAATCTCCCTTAACTGCTCCCAACACACACACCCAGGATCACACATAGCGTGGAGCTCTTCTGAATGCGCTGTGAGAAATCGAGGAAATCTGCTGTATTAAGGCCGTGAGTTACTTGGAGATGATTTGAAACGTCTCTTGAACATCGAAGTGAGCGGCTGGTTTAGTGTGGAAGCTTCGTTTGGAGTTTTTCTGCCAGTTTGGACGGGGTTCGTTGACGGCTGCGAACTGCGTAGCTCCCTGCTGTGTCCGCTGGCAACTCGCCAGGATACCAGGTCGCTCGAAAAACCGGAGACAAACGCTATTTTCCACCCACTGACATAGGGGCAACCTCCTTCCATCTTTATCGTCGTGGCTCACTTTCGCTGTCGGAGCCGAAACATCGTTTGAGACGTCTCGACCTCTCACGGCCTGGAAGTTCAAATTCAGGAGGCGCACCCTCCGTACCGTAATCTATTTCCGGCGACAAGTATTCATGCAGCTGGAAAGGGAGGAGGAAGTTGAGGGCCGGTTTACTGTCCGGCACAAGGGGGTAGATAATCAGGGGTATTGGAGTTCTGAGCGCCCACGGTGCCATGCGTGCGGGGAGGTGGGGCACTTTCGGAGGGACTGTCCTCGCACCCGAAAACCCAGGGAGTCCACTTCGGGGGCTAGTGCCCCAGGTACCTCGGCCCCGATCCGGCCCCTGCTCCTGCCCCGGACCCTGTCTCTAACCCTGTCCCTATTCCTACGTCTCTTCCGGTCTCTGCTCCTACCCCTGACCCTGTCTCTACCCCTGTCCCTATTCCTACGTCTCTTCCGGTCTCTGCTCCTGCCCCTGACCCTGACTCTACCCCTGTCCCTGTTCCTACATCTGTTCCAGTCTGTGCTCCTACCCCTGACCCTGTCTCTACCCCTGTTCCTATTCCTACGTCTGTTCCAGTCTCTGCTCCTACCCCTGACCCTGTTTCTAGCCCTGTCCCTGTTCCTCCGTCTGTTCCCGTCTCTGCTCCTACCCCTGACCCTGTCTCTACCCCTGTCCCTATTCCTACGTCTCTTCCAGCCTCTGCTCCTACCCCTGACCCTGTCTCTAACCTTGTCCCTATTCCTACGTCTCTTCCGGTCTCTGCTCCTACCCCTGACCCTGTCTCTAACCCTGTCCCTATTCCTACGTCTCTTCCAGTCTCTGCTCCTCCCCTGACCCTGTCTCTACCCCTGTCCCTATTCCTACGTCTCATCCGGTCTCTGCTCCTGCCGCTGACCCTGTCTCTAACCCTTTCCCTATTCCTACGTCTCTTCCGGTCTCTGCTCCTGCCCCTGACCCTGTCTCTAACCCTGTCCCTATTCTTACGTCTCTTCCAGTCTCTGCTCCTACCCCTGACCCTGTCTCTATCCCTGTCCCTGTTCCTACGTCTGTTCCAGTCTGTGCTCCTACCCCTGACCCTGTCTCTACCCCTGTTCCTATTCCTACGTCTGTTCCAGTCTCTGCTCCTACCCCTGACCCTGTTTCTACCCCGTCCCTGTTCCTACGTCTGTTCCAGTCTCTGCTCCTACCCCTGACCCTGTCTCTAACCCTGTCCCTATTCCTACGTCTCTTCCGGTCTCTGCTCCTGCCCCTGACCCTGTCTCTACCCTTGTCCCTATTCCTATGTCTGTTCCAGTCCCTGCCCCTGACCCTGACCCTGTCTCTAACCCTGTTCCAATTCCTACGTCTCTTCCGGTCTCTGCTCCTAGTCCTGTGGTTCAGGCGAGTGTTCCTGAGGCTACGTGCAGGGAGGTGAGGCAAGTGACGTGGAGGAGCCTGTGCGGAGCAAGAAGTCGAATAAGAAGTCCAAACACTCTAAGAGGTCGGCCCCGAGACTGCAGAGCTCACATCATTTTGCCCTGAAGTGGAGCGGGATGCTCGGGTAAGTGCGCAGTTGGACGAGGTGATGGAAGCAGAGAGCACCATCGCTGTGCTCCTCCGGCTTTAAGATGAGAAGGGAATGTTTCCCCAAGAGGGCAGGGAATGTAGATGCGGGGGAGTCCCAGAAAGGGGTAGGAATCTGGGTAGAAGTTGTGTCTAACCCTGAATTCCCAAATGTAGCCACCAGTCCTGTGGTAGGTGGTGTGGTTGTGCAGGAAGCTAGTGCTGGGCCAGTTTGCACAACTAAAACAGACCTGGAGCCCTCCACCCAAAACTTAGCAGTAAGCGCCTCCCTGGAGGCAAGTGTATTAAACAGTATGAGCGGAGAGGAGACCAAGCTCTCTCACTGTCAGCATCAGGCTGCCAGAGAATCCCTTGGACCAGAGCTGCTGGGGTCCCCTTCATACCTGTCTCCTGGGGAGGGTGATATGCCCTGCATGCCGACCCCATCAACTAATGGCCTGCAGGGAGTCTCTGGGGATTATCCCTCTATCGTCGGAACTGTGGATAAGACTGATGCGCCGGTGGAGCGGAAAGGTTTCAGTGAGGTACCCGCTGCGCAGTGTGGGTCACGAGTGCAGCCACCTATTAGAACACATGAGGAGGAAGATGGGGGATCTGTCTGCAGTGAGGGGTTGGAGGGAGATTCTTTTCTTAGCGAGAGAATGGACATCCTCACCCGTTCTGAGAAATCCCCATTGATAACTGTGAAGGAGATGAGAGAGTTCATTCACTCCTCTGTGGGTGCCAAGCATCGGCCTAAGCTCGCCTCGCTTCGCTGGCCTAACATGCCGAGGCTGGTGAAGTCCCTGCGAGTCATCCTCGGACGGAAGGGGAAGAGGAAGAGGAATGCTGTGTCAGGGAAAGACAGACGACAGCTGAAATCCTTCCTGGATGACCTTCCTGGACATCAGAGTGGGAAGCAGCCTCGCTCCTTCGGGAGACGGTGGGTCACAGGGTGGCGTTGGCACCACTCGGGCCGGAAAGCAAACAGCATTCTTGCTTTTTTTTCTGGATAGTGTGGTTGAGGGCCCCTCCGCTCTCACCGGGAAGGGTACTGTTGCTGAGGCCTAGTGTACTCCCGACATGACGCTCACTGTAGCTGGTCTAAAGTTTAATGGTAGCAGGGGTTCTCTCCGCAGATAAAACAATCTCGCAGTCCTCAGGCATGGGAGATATGCGGTGAATGACCTGTAGGGAATCCATACCACCCCAGGGGATGAGTCTTCTTGGCTTCTAGAGTGGCGGGGCGGGGTCTACATGAGCCACCTTAGCTCCAACTCTAGCGGGGTGGTGATCCTGTTGGCCTTGACCTTCCGGACGGAAATGGTAAAAGCTCAGGATGTCGTGCCCGGCCGCCTGCTCCACCTGGCTGTGCGCCTGGATGGTGAACCTCTGCATTTCATCAACGTGTATGCCCTGAGGGGCGGGGTGATCTGGGTGAGCCCCCGGCACACAGCAGCTACAGGGACAAGAGGGCCATCACGGAGGAGGAGAGGTTCTGGTTGACAGCCTCTCCCAGATTGGGCACGGCCCGATTGTCCCGTGACGTGATCCGGATGACCAATGTGCTGGAGACGCCTGCTGACGGAACGGCAGTGGCACTGGGACAAGAGGGCCATCACGGAGGAGGAGAGGTTCTGGTTGACAGCCTCTCCCAGATTGGGCACGGCCCGGCTGTCCCGTGACGTGATCCAGATAACCAGTGTGCTCGAGACGCCGACTGACGGAACGGCAGTGGCACTGCATCACACCGAAGATGCCCTCACCCGAACGGCGGCAGAGCTGGCGGCCGACAGGATAGTCGCCCTGCAGAATCGACTGGCCCCGGATCACCTACTGGCGGCTGATGGACCTCTGCAGTCATTGGTAAGGGGTACTGCACGTTTACCCCTGACGAGTGGAGCAACATCACCCACTGGGCTGCTCACATTCGGGACTCGGTGGCTAAAATCTCGAGGGACCAGCTCCTCCAACACGACACCTCATGGGGAAACTGGTGGCCGTTTGGGTGGTGGGCAACTGTCACTCACTGATCGATTGCACTCAATCTTGTTATAATTCTGTGTGTATATTGTGCTGTGCTGTTCAAACTATTCAGAGCACGTCTGCCTTTCTTCAGAAATAGTTAAGTGTAAGACTTCCATTAAGATATATTACTTTACTTCTCACTCTGTTACATGTAATGAATTGAGAGATTCAGGAGTGAAACTGGTGTCTGCGGCTCTGAGGAACCCGGAGTGTAAAATACAGAAACTGGAGTAAGTACCAGACTGTGGGAGATTGTGTTTACAGTCACTGGGTGTCTGACACTGAACATTAATGTGATCAGTAATTGTGTTACTGATGAACACTGGGAATTTGCACTGTCTCCTGTCTCTCTGTGTCCTTCACCCTCCCTCTCTCTCATCTCCAGGCTGTGGGATGTCGGTCTCACAGATTTTGGCGTGGATTCGAGGGGTGGACTGTATTGGAGGAGTCGTGACTGTCACGTGACGGAACTGCCCACTACCTGGTCGGAAGGTACGCCACCTGCCAAGCAAGGTTTGACCCCTCCTCGCCCATCAATGCACGCCTCACCATTGGTCCCTTTAATTAGCCTTTGTAATCGGCTTAACCTTGCTGGCACCGAGCCATTGCCCCCCCACTGTGAATTACCAGGGCGGGACCCTCTAGTCCTGCTGCACTATAAAGGGTGTCAGGTGTGCTGGAACCTTTCCCTTTGCCAACTCCGAGGGATCACCCTGCTTCACCCCAGGCTGAGAACCGTGGAACGGAGCTGGAGGAATTGTTGGTGAGCTGTGTATTGAAGACTATGGAGAGCATTGATTACTATCCCTAATATCATAGAGCCGAGCCTGCACAGAGACAAGGGGTGGAGAGTATCGTATTGAATTTTGCTTTGGTTGTGGGTGCGCGTGTACTTTGTCCCCAGGCGACTTTCCCACGTTCATTAGTAATTGCCCGTGTGTGTTTTATTGCAGATCCGACTTTCCCCACGACTGTTGTGAATTGTGTGCATGTTGCTTCAGATGCCATTTTCCCACGCCTGCCTTCTGTAAATAAAGTACTTTACTACCAAGACTGTGTCCGAAGTCCTTGCCTTTGAGACCTACCGAATCTGTTTCCCCACCTGCAACGATTGCTCAGCCAATTTACACTTTACTATGTTCATGTGATATGGGTGTTGTTTAATCGGTTTGGCTTGACCAATATCTGCGTCATGTACTGAGACCGTGGTTTGCTTGGGAACATCGGGAAAAAAATATTTAAACTTCAGAATTAATTCCTTCAGCTGTTGGTCTTGCTTTGGCTGCAGATGAGCCAACTTGTTATCAATGTTTTCTAGAACAACCCAGTTCATTAGCCTAACTGGGACCACGTTTGGCTTCTGAAAATTCTCAGACGTGTCAATTGTTTCATTCTCAGTGTTGCCAGATTCATGTGATTTGACAACAACACTCACAGACGGTGCCTGCCTGTCAAAAAAAAAAGGCTTTATCATATTTACGTGTAACACCTGTGTTAGTTTACGTCGGTCGGGTGTTTTAATAACATAATTCACGTCATTAATTTGAGAGACCACTTCATACAGTCTGTTGAATTTCGCCTGAGGTGGATTCGTCAACATTGGAAATAGGCAAGAACCTTATACCCCTGGTATTTTATTACGCAAGCCCGCTTATCAAACCAACACTTCATTTTGTTTTGAGAAATCTTTAAGTTTTGTCTCGCTAGAGTACAGGCCTGGTGTAGTTTATTTTTGAACTTCAAAACATAGTCTAACAAGTTAACATGTATGCCCCCATCAATCCACTGTTCCTTTAACAAGGGCAAAGGTCACTTCACTCTGTGACGAAATACGTTCAAATGGACTAAAGCCCAGTGATTCCGATACCAACTCTCTTACTGCCAACAAAAGCAAATGTATTCCTTCACCCCAGTCTTTTACATTTTCAACACAGTGTCTTTTTTTGGCGTGTATGTGCGTGCGTCCGATTATGTCTTTTTCAAGCCTTTACAAGGCGCGGAGCAAGAGAGAGAGAAACTGTGTGGAACACATTATGTCTTAGTCATTGTTTTGAGGGTAGAATGAAATCTTTCTAGAACCCATGATGGAATGCGGATGATGTAATTTGTTTAGCTCCCAGTTCATAAACTACCTGCTGGAATAATCCAGATGTAAAATTACTTCCTTGATCAGACTGGATTTCTTTTGGCAAACCAAATCAAGTAAAAAAACTTGGTAACAGCCTTCACCAGAGTTTTAACTTTAATATTTCTGAGAGGTATTGCCTCTGGGAATCGGGATGCAGTACACATAATAGTTAGCAAATATTGATGGCCAGCTTTAGCCTTTGGCAATGGGCAAACTCAATCCACGATAACTTTAGAAAAGGGTTCACCGAATGCAGGTATAGACCACGGTGGGCCTTCTATCAAACCGACACCGACATGACAAGTGTGACAGGTTCTGCAAAAGGTCACAACGTATTTCCCAAAATTAGGCATGTAGAAGTATTTCATAATCCTGTTTACAGTTTTATTCACTCCAAAATGTCGACCTAAGGGCATACTGCGGGCCAAAGTTAAAATTTCAGCCCTATAAACTTTAGGAACTACAACTTGATGAACAATTGCCCATTCCTCACTTGCTGGTATAGCAGGTGGCCACCGCTTCCTCATTAACACTCCATCCTCGAGATAATATCCTACTGGCACTTTCTCAATCTCATCATCTGAGACAGCTGTTTCTTTCAAAACTTCACTCTCAGGGTCTTGGTTCTCTTCTGCAATAAACTCCTTCCTAGACAGGAATAAGTCTTTCTCATCAGACTTACTACCTGAATCCTGTTGAAAAAATGAAGGCAGAGAAGTCCCCGACAAGTCGTCATAACCTGAATCCCGATTTTGGCCATCATGGGTATCAGAGTCATGCTGCACAGAACCGTCTGCGTCGGCAGACTTTTTAGCCATACTTCGAGTTACTGGGCAGGAAGGATAAATGTTAAAATCCATCTGTGGGTCGTCAGTGGTTGGCTTAGTTGTCAACAGCACTGCAGGAACAACTTTACCATCTGCCAGGTCATTCCCTAACAGCAAAGTAACATCTCCCACCGGTAAACTGGAGCATAATCCGATCTTAACAGGTCCCGAAACCAACCCTGACTGTGAAGTTACCTTGTGCAATGGTACAGAAACGATACCGACCCCAATGCCTTTAATTAGATTTACCTCTCCTCTCCAGTGTTAACCTCATCACCAAACATTAGAACACTGTCTAATATAAGTGACTGAGAAGCCCCAGTATCTCGAAGAATTTTCACTGGTACTGGGGTTGACCCTTCCTTTAGTAATACAAACCGATCTGACATAAAATGATCGAATCCCTTCTTAACTCGGTCAGAACTCAGTCCTTAATTGAGCCTCAACAGAATGTTCAGAACCCTATGGGTTTATAGGTGCTTCAACATACTGAACACAGACATTTGGGACTGACTCCTTTTACTTTTTCTTCTTCAGGACAGAATAATTAGCCATCATATGACCAGATTTCTTACAATAGTAACAAGTGAGACCAGAATATTTCTCCTTCAACTGCTTCCCTTCATCCTTACTCTTGTCACTGGTCCCAGTTTCAATTTCTGGTTTACCCCTGCTAATCTTTTGGAAGCTCTTATTCTGGGTAAACTTAACCTTATGAGTTAAAACAAACTCATCTGCTAATCTAGCAGACTCCTACCCCTGACCCTGTCTCTACCCCTGTTCCTATTCCTACGTCTGTTCCAGTCTCTGCTCCTACCCCTGACCCTGTTTCTACCCCTGTCCCTGTTTCTACGTCTGTTCCAGTCTCTGCTCCTACCCTTGACCCTGTCTCTAACCCTGTCCCTATTCCTACGTCTCCTCCGGTCTCCGCTCCTATCCCTGACCCTGTCTCCACCCCTGTCCCTATTCCTACGTCTCTTCTGGTCTCTGCTCCTACCCCTGACCCTGTCTCTACCCCTGTCCCTATTCCTACGTCTCTTCCGGTCTCGGCTCCTACCGCTGAACCTGTCTCTAACCCTGTCCCTATTCCTACGTCTCTTCCGGTCTCTGCTCCTGCCCCTGCCCGTCTCTAACCCTGTCCCTATTCCTACGTCTCTTCCAGTCTCTGCTCCTACCCCTGACCCTGTCTCTACCCCTGTCCCTGTTCCTACGTCTGTTCCAGTCTGTGCTCCTACCCCTGACCCTGTCTCTACCCCTGTTCCTATTCCTACGTCTGTTCCAGTCTCTGCTCCTACCCCTGACCCTGTTTCTACCCCTGTCCCTGTTCCTACGTCTCCTCCGGTCTCTGCTCCTATCCCTGACCCTGTCTCTGCCCCTGTTCCAATTCCTACGTCCCTTCCGGTCTCTGCTCCTGCCCCTGACCCTGCCTCTACCCCTGTCCCTATTCCTACATCTGTTCCAGTCTCTGCTCCTACCCCTGACTCTGTTTCTACCCCTGTCTCTGTTCCTACGTCTGTTCCAGTCTCTGCTCCTACCCCTGACCCTGTCTCTACCCCTGTTCCTATTCCTACGTCTCTTCCGGTCTCTGCTTCTACCCCTGACCCTGTCTCTACCCCTGTCCCTATTCCTACGTCTCTTCCGGTCTCTGCTCCTGCCCCTGACCCTGTCTCTACCGCTGTTCCTATTCCTACGTCTGTTCCAGTCTCTGCTACTACCCCTGACCCTGACTCTACCCCTGTTCCTAATCCTACGTCTCTTCCAGTCTCTGCTCCTGCCCCTGCCCCTGTCTCTACCCCTATCCCTGTTCCTACGTCTCTTCCGGTCTCGGCTCCTGCCGCTGACCCTGTCTCTAACCCTGTCCCTATTCCTACGTCTCTTCCGGTCTCTGCTCCTGCCCCTGACCCTGTCTCTACCCCTGTCCCTGTTCCTACGTCTTTTCCAGTCTGTGCTCCTACCCCTGACCCTGTCTCTACCCCTGTTCCTATTCCTACGTCTGTTCCAGTCTCTGCTCCTACCCCTGACCCTGTTTCTACCCCTGTCCCTGTTCCTACGTCTCCTCCGGTCTCTGCTCCTATCCCTGACCCTGTCTCTGCCCCTGTTCCAATTCCTACGTCTCTTCCGGTCTCTGCTCCTGCCCCTGACCCTGTTTCTACCCCTGTCTCTGTTCCTACGTCTGTTCCGGTCTCTGCTCCTGCCCCTGACCCTGTCTCTACCCCTGTTCCTATTCCTACGTCTCTTCCGGTCTCTGCTCCTACCCCTGACCCTGTCTCTACCCCTGTCCCTATTCCTACGTCTCTTCCGGTCTCTGCTCCTGCCCCTGACCCTGTCTCTACCCCTGTTCCTATTCCTACGTCTGTTCCAGTCTCTGCTACTACCCCTGACCCTGACTCTACCCCTGTTCCTATTCCTACGTCTCTTCCAATCTCTGCTCCTGCCCCTGCCCCTGTCTCTACCCCTGTCCCTATTCCTACATCTGGTCCAGTCTCTGCTACTACCCCTGACCCTGTCTCTACCCCTGTTCCTATTCCTACGTCTCTTCCAGTCTCTGCTCCTGCCCCTGCCCCTGTCTCTACCTCTGTCCCTGTTCCTACGTCTGTTCCAGTCTCTGCTCCTACCCCTGACCCTGTCTCTACCCCTGTCCCTGTTCCTACGTCTGTTCCAGTCCCTGCCCCTGACCCTGACCCTGTCTCTACCCCTGTCCCTGTTCCTACGTCTGTTCCAGTCTCTGCTCCTACCCCTGACCCTGTCTCTACCCCTGTCCCTGTTCCTACGCCTGTTCCAGTCCCTGCCCCTGCCCCTGACCCTGTCTCTACCCCTGTCCCTATTCCTACGCCTGTTCCAGTCCCTGCTCCTGCCCCTGACCCTGTCTCTACCCATGTCCCTATTCCTACGTCTGTTCCAGTCTCTGCTCCTGCCCCTGACCCTGTCTCTACCCCTGTCCCTGTTCCTACGCCTGTTCCAGTCCCTGCTCCTGCCCCTGACCCTGTCTCTACCCCTGTCCCTATTCCTACGTCTGTTCCAGTCTCTGCTCCTAGTCCTGTGGTTCAGGCGAGTGTTCCTGAGGCTACGTGCAGGGAGGTGAGGCAAGTGACGTGGAGGAGCCTGTGCGGAGCAAGAAGGCGAATAAGAAGTCCAAACACTAAGAGGTCGGCCCCGAGACTGCAGAGCTCACATCATTTTGCCCTGAAGTGGAGCGGGATGCTCGGGTAAGTGCGCAGTTGGACGGGGTGATGGAAGCAGAGTGCACCATCGCTGTGCTCCCCCGGCTTTAAGAGGAGAAGGGAATGTTCCCCCAAGAGGGCAGGGAATGTAGATGCGGGGGAGTCCCAGAAAGGGGTGGGAATCTGGGTAGAAGTTGTGTCTAACCCTGAATTCCCAGATGTAGCCACCAGTCCTGTGGTAGGTGGTGTGGTTGTGCAGGAAGCTAGTGCTGGGCCTGTTTGCACAACTAAAACAGCCCTGGAGCCCTCCACCCAGGACTTAGCAGTAAGCGCCCCCCTGGAGGCAAGTGTATTAAACAGTATGAGCGGAGAGGAGACCAAGCTCTCTCACTGTCAGCATCAGGCTGCTGGTGAATCCCTTGGACCAGAGCTGCTGGGGTCCCCTTCATACCTGTCTCCTGTGGAGGGTGATATACCCTGCATGCCGACCCCATCAACTAATGGTCTGCAGGGAGTCTCTGGGGATTATCCCTCCATAGTCGTAACTGTGGATAAGACTGATGCGCCGGTGGAGCGGGAAGGTTTGAGTGAGGTACCCGCTGCGCAGTGTGGGTCATAAGTGCAGCCACCTATTAGAACACATGAGGAGGAAGATGGGGGATCTGTCTGCAGTGAGGGGTTGGAGGGAGATTCATTTCTTAGCGAGACAATGGACCTCTTCACCCCTCCTGAGAAATCCCCATTGATAACTGTGAAGGAGATCAGAGAATTCATTCACTCCTCCGTGGGTGCAAATCATCGGCCTAAACTAGCCTCGCTTCGCTGGCCTAGCATGCCGAGGCTGGTGAAGTCCCTGCGAGTCATCCTCGGACGGAAGGGGAAGAGGAAGAGGAATGCTGTGTCAGGGAAAGACAGACGACAGCCGAAATCCTTCCTGGATGACCTGGTGAGGGACATCAGAGTTGGAAGCAGCCTCGCTCCTTCGGGAGACGGTGTGTCACAGGGTGGCGTTGGCACCACTCGGGCCTGAAAGCAAACAGCATTCTTGCTTTTTTTTCTGGATTGTGTGGTTGAGGTCCCCTCCGCTCTCACCGGGAAGGGTACTGTTGCTGAGGCCCAGTGTACTCCCGACATGACGCTCACTGTAGCTGGTCTAAAGTTTAATGGTAGCAGGGTTTCTCTCCACAGATAAAATGATCTCGCAGTCCTCAGGCATGGGAGATATGCGGTGAATGACCTGTAGGGAATCCATACCACCCCAGCGGATGAGTCTGTTTGGCTGCTAGAGTGGCGGGGCGGGATCTACATGAGCCACCTTAGCTCCAACTCTCGCGGGGTGGTGATCCTGTTGGCCTCGACCTTCCAGCCGGAAATGGTAAAAGCTCAGGATGTCGTTCCCGGCCGCCTGTTCCATCTGGCTGTGCGCCTGGATGGTGAACCTCTGCATTTCATCAACGTGTATGCCCTGAGGGGCGGGGTGATCTGGGGGAGCTCCCGGCACACACCGGCCACCAGGACAAGAGGGCAATCACGGAGGAGGAGAGGTTCTGGTTGACAGCCTCTCCCAGATTGGGCACGGCCCGATTGTCCCGTGACGTGATCCGGATGACCAGTGTGCTCGAGACGGCGGCTGACGGAACGGCAGTGGCACTGGGACAAGAGGGCCATCACGGAGGAGGAGAGGTTCTGGATGACAGCCTCTCCCAGACAGGGCACGGCCCGGCTGTCCCGTGATGTAATCCGGATGACCAGTGTGCTGGAGACGCCTGCTGACGGAACGGCAGTGGCACTGGGACAAGAGGGCCATCACGGAGGAGGAGAGGTTCTGGTTGACAGCCTCTCCCAGATTGGGCACGGCCCGATTGTCCCGTGATGTAATCCGGATGACCAGTGTGCTGGAGACGCCGGCTGACGGAACGGCAGTGGCACTGGGACAAGACGGCCATCACGGAGGAGGAGAGGTTCTGGTTGACAGCCTCTCCCAGATAGGGCACGGCCCGGCTGTCCCGTGACGTGATCCAGATGACCAGTGTGCTCGAGACGCCGGCTGACGGAACGGCAGTGGCACTGCAACACACCGAAGATGCCCTCGCCCGATCGGCGGCAGAGCTGGCGGCCGTCACGATGGTCGCCCTGCAGAATCGACAGGCCCCGGATCACCTACTGGCGGCTGATGGTGGTACCTGTGCAGTCATTGGTAAGGGGCGCTGCACGTTTATCCCTGACGAGTCGACTAACATCTCCCGCTTGGCTGCTCACATTCGGGAGTCGGTGGCTAAAATTCAAAAATCGACGGTCCAGCTCCTCCAACACGACACCTCATGGGGAAACTGGTGGCCGTTTGGGTCCTTAGTGGGGTGGTGGGCAACTGTCATTCACTGATCGATTGCACTCAATCTCGTTATCATTCTGTGTGTATATTATGCTGTGCTGGTCAAAATATTCAGAGCCCGACTGCTGTGGGATGTCGGTCTCACAGATTTTGGCGTGGATTCGAGGGGTGGACTGTATTGGAGGAGTCGTGACTGTCACGTGACGGAACTGCCCACTACCTGGTCGGAAGGTACGCCACCTGCCAAGCAAGGTTTGACCCCTCCTCGCCCATCAATGCACGCCTCACCATTGGTCCCCTTAATTAGCCTTTGTAATCGGCTTAACCTTGCTGGCACCGAGCCATTGCCCCCACTGTGAATTACCAGGGCAGGACCCTCCAGCCCTGCTGCACTATAAAGGGTGTCAGGTGTGCTGGACCCTTTCCCTTTGCCGACTCCGAGGGATCACCCTGCTTCACCCCAGGCTGAGAACCGTGGAACGGAGCTGTTGGAATTGTTGGTGAGCTGTGTATTGAAGACTTTTGGGTGCGTTGATTACTGACCCTGATAACATAGAGCCGAGCCTGCACAGAGACAAGGGGTGGAGAGTATCGTATTGATTTTTCCCTTGGTTGTGTGTGTGTGCGTGTACTTTGTTCCCAGGCGATTTTCCCACGTTCATTAGTAATTGACCGTGTGTGTTTTATTGCCGATCCGACTTTCCCCACGACTGTTGTGAATTGTGTGCATGTTGCTTCAGATGCCATTTTCCCACGCTTGCCTTCTGTAAATAAAATACTTTACTACTAAGACTGTGTGTCCGAACTCCTTGCCTTTGAGACCTACCGAATCTGTTTCCCCACTTACCACACTTGCTCACCCAATTTACATTGTCTACGTTCATGCGATATAGGTGTTGTTTAATCGGTTTGGCTTGACCAATATCTACATCATGTCCTGCGACCGTGGTTTGCTTGGGAACATCAGGAAATAAATCTTTAAACATCAGAATTAATTCCTTCAGCTGTTGTTGTTGCTTTGGCTGCAGATGAGTCAACTTGTTATCAATGTTTTCTAGAACAACCGAGTTCTTCAGCCTAACTGGGACCATGTTTGGCTTGTGAAAAGTCTCAGACGAGTCAATTGTTTCATTCTCAGGGTTGCCAGATTCATATGTTTTGACAACAACACTCACAGATGGTGCCTGTTTGTCAAAATAAGGCTTTATCATATTTATGTGTACAACCTGTGATAGTTTACATCGGTCAGGTGTTTTGATAACATAATTCACATTATTAATTTGAGAGACTATTTCATACCGTCTGTTGAATTTCGCCTGAGGTGGATTCGTCAACATTGGAGATAAGATAAGATATCCCCCACCTGGTATTATCTTTCGCAAGCCCGCTTATCTAACCAACACTTCATTTTATTTTGAGAAATCTTTAAATTTTTTCTTGCTAGAGTACAGGCGTGGTGTAGTTTATTTTTGAACTTCAAAACATAGTCTAACAAGTTAACATGTACATCCCCATCAATCCACTGTCCCTTTACCAAAAGTCACCTCACTCTGCGACCATATACAAGTTCAAATGGACTAAAGCCCAGTGATTCCTGTACCGACTCTCTTACTGCGATCAAAAGCAAATATATTCCTTCATCCTAGTCTTTTCCATTTTCAACACGGTATGTCTTTTGTTGGCGTGTGCGTGCGTGCATCAATGATGTATTTATCAAGCCTTTACAAGACACGGAGCGAGTGAGAGATTGTGTGGTACACAGTAAGT
The DNA here is from genome assembly GCF_030144855.1 of Hypanus sabinus. Lineage (NCBI taxonomy): Eukaryota > Metazoa > Chordata > Chondrichthyes > Myliobatiformes > Dasyatidae > Hypanus > Hypanus sabinus. Next base: position 772,219 of record NW_026779564.1, on the reverse strand, counting down.
CTGAATCATTGTTTTGAGGGTAGAATATGAAATCTTTCTAGAGCCCATTGTAATTCAGGATGGTATGCAGATGTTGTAATTTGTTTAGCTCCCAGTTCATAAACTACCTGCTGGAATAATCCAGATGTAAAATTACTTCGTTGATCAGACTGGATTTCTTTCGGCAAACCAAATAAAGTAAAAAAAAAACTTGGTAAAAGCCTTCGCCACAGTTTTAACTTTAATATTTCTGAGAGGTATTGCCTCTGGGAATCTGGATGCAGTACACATAATAATTAGAAAATACTGATGGCCAGCTTTAGTCTTTGGCAATGGGCAAACTCAATTCACGATAACTTTAGAAAAGGGTTCACTGAATGCAGGTATAGACCACGGTGGGACCACTGGGATAGCCTGATTAGGTTTGCCAACAACTTGACAAGTGTGACAGGTTCTGCAAAAGGTCACAATATCTTTCCTGAACTTAGGCCAGTAAAATTTTTACATAATCCTGTTTAGTTTTATTCACTCCAAAATGTCGACCTAAGGGCATACTGTGGGCCAAAATTAAAAAATCAGCCCTATAAACTTTAGGAACTACAACTTGGTGAACAATTGCCTATTTCTCACTCGCTGGTATAGCAGGTGGCCTCCACTTCCTCAATAACACTCCATCCTTGAGATAATACCCTACTGGCACTTTCTTAGTCTCATCATCTGAGAGAGCTGTTTCTTTTAAAGCTTCAATCTCAGGGTCTCGGTTCTGTTCTGCTATAAACTCCTTCCTACACAGGGATAAATCTTTCTCATCAGACTTACTACCTGAATCCTGTTGAAACAATGAAGGCGGAAAAGTCCCTGACAAATCATCATAACCTGAATCCAGATTTTGGCTATCATGAGTATCAGAATCATGCTGCACAGAACCGTCTGCGTCGGCAGACTTTTTAGCCATACTTCGAGTTCCTGCACAGGAAGGATAAATGTTAAAATCCATCCGTGGTTCGTCAGTGGTTGGCTTAGTTTTCAACAGCACTGCAGGAACAACTTTACCATCTGCCAGGTCATTCCCTAATAGTAATCTTTCACTGGTAAACTGGAGCATAATCCGATTTTAACAGGTCCCGAAACCAACCTTGACTGTAAAGTTACCTTGTGCAATGGCACAGAAACCATGCCACCCCCAATGCCTTTAATAAGATTTAGTTCACAAGTGTCAGTCTCATCACCAATCTTTAGAACGCTGTCTAATAAAAGTGACTGAGAAGCCCCAGTATCTCGAAGGATTTTCACTGGTAACGGGGTTGAAACTTCCTTTACTAATACAAACACATCTGACATAAAATGATTGAGCCCCTTCTTAACTCGGTCAGACCTCTCAGTCCTTAACTGAGCTTCAACAGAATGTTCAGAACCCTGTGGGTTTATAGGCGCTTCAACATACTGAACACAGGCATTTGGGACTGACTCCTTTTCCTTTCACTTCTTCAGGATGGAACAATTAGCCATCACATGACCAGCTTTCTTACAATAGTAACAAGTAAGACCAGAATATTTCTCCTTCAACTGCTTCCCTTCATCCTTACTCTTGTCACTAGTCCCAGCTTTAATTTCTGGTTTACCCTGCTGATCCCTGCTACTCTTTTGGAAGATCTTATTTGGGGTAAACTTAACCTTATGTATTAAAGCAAACTAATCTGCTGATCTAGCAGTCTCCCGTAAAGTGGCAGCATCCTTTTCATCTGTATATGTCTTTATGTCTTCATAAACGCACCTTTTGAATTCTTCAATTAAAACCAACTCTTTCTATCTGTAAAAATCATCATTTATATTTTTATATGTGCATCAGTGGTCAAAACGCACAACTACCCATAAGCAAATTCCATATAAGTCTGATTCACAGATTTCCTCAAATTTCTAAACTTTTGCCTGTATGATTCTGGGACCAACTCATAAGCTTTGAGCACAGCCTGTTTCACTATGTCATAATTAGCTGCATTTTCAATTGATAGGGCAGAATGTGCTTGTTGAGCCTGACCCTTAATTATACTTTGTAACTAAAGAGTCCAGCTTCCTTTCGGCCACTTTTGACTTTGAGCCACTTTATCAAAATGCTGGAAGTATTTAACAACCTCAGTCTCATCAAATGGAGGGACCAATTTAACTTTCTGGCTGGCATTAAACGGTACAACCAACTCCTTTGAGCCAGCAACTTCTTTCTCGAGCCTTAACTTCGCTATCACAAACTGCCTCTGTCTTTCTCCTTCTTCCCCTCTGTTTTTCTGCTTCCTCAGCTTCAAAACTTTTTTATGCTTCTTCCATCTATTTGTATGCCTGTCAAGCATCAAACACCCTCTTTCTCTCATTCTCTTCAGCCTCTAATTTAAGTACATCAATCTTCAATTGTTCCAGTCATAACTGGATCTCCTCTTTACTCACAGAAAACCTGTGTAACACCTCCTTATCATACACCTTCATAGATATGTTGTGCTCAACTATTTTCCTCTGAATTTCTGGCTTTCTCATAGCCCCCCTATGGAGGCTGCAATTCCCAGCCGCACCATCAACCGGACATATTAAAGTGTCCTGGAGCCGACCATCCTCCTGATAATCTAGTAAACGACTGAGCTGTTGCCTTACACCAGCCTAAGTAGATGGGGCTGGATAATTGGATTGTGCCATTCTACTACAGCCAGGGGAATGTTCTCCGGAGCTACTTCATTTATGCCATATCTTTTTAAGGAGAGGAATGTTTTCTCTCCCATGCAACTTACTATTGAATGGCCAGCATCCAATATAAGCCCACAGCCAGGAGCTGAGTGGTGTCTCTTGGTCTGAGGAGTATTTCGCTATGTTGTTGAAACCCAGTTTTGTTCTGTTTAGCTGATTCAAGTTTGGACTGTAGAACAGTTCTGTTGAGTTTATAAACATTTTGGGTAACAAAACTCCTATTTTTTTCACCTGTACCTGCTCTCCCAGTTTTATGCTTCCCCTGGTCCTTCACACCCCCATACCTCATTGAGGTTCAATAGTCAGCAATTCATTTGTTTTAGCTTTTCCTAATGCCTCAGGGATTGGCGCTTCCAGACATATATAAATATCCATTGCTGCTGATTTCCACACACAAATAAATCAAAAGGGATTTTCCCCAATCAGATTGATAATTATTTGATCAATAAGCCCTGCAAATTTGTTCATATCCCAGACGCAGGCCCCAATTTTGTTATGAACCATAATGCTTTAGACACAAACCAGCAACAATAAACTACACCTGGAGTCCAGTTTTGATGTTAAAACCATTGTCTTTATTTGTAACTACTTATAAAATTGTAACAAACAATTTAAACAAAAGTTAAGTGTTATGTGTATAAATTTGTGTAAATATAACTCCCAAACTACTGAGCTCGAGGGAAACAATGCTTCGAGTCTTGCGATGGTAAAGTTCAGGTCATCCACAGAATAGGTGATGAGAGAGAGATAGTTGTAATCCAGGGTAAATGTCGAGACAAGGCAATTCTGTCGAATTCCACTGGTTCCACGGTGGTAAAATGAGAGATCAGTCGCTGTAGAATTTATCCGTCGTTCCAAATCCACATACGAATTATCACCGAAAGCGAATTGTCACAGTGATATCGTCGTCACACCCAGGAAAGGGTAACACATAAGTGTTCTCCACAGGATACGCCAAATCCGATCCAAACCTATTGATCAAACGAGGTGACAACCACACATTCCATGTACCACATTCCATGATAATTAACCCACCCTTGCGGGCATAGGAAATTTCTGAAAAATGACCCTTGGCCACCAGCTCCCTGGTTTCAATCCTTCCATTTTTCCTCTGTCTCCATCTGACTCTGAGCGTCCGTGTCCTCGATTAAAACTAAACACGCTGCAAGTCAGACTGATTTGACTTCTTAATCTCACACTTTCTCTCTTAAAATGACAGTCCACAGTGAACAAAACACAGGGATTCATAACAACGGCCACACCCTGTTGTGATCTGACTGGTGTGCCAGTAGTTGGGATGACTGAGTGAAACCTTTCCCACAGACTGAGCAGGTGAACGGCTTCCCCACAGTGTGAACTTGCTGATGACTCTGTAGGTGGGATGACTGAGTGAATCCCTTCCCACAGACTGAGCAGGTAAACGGCTTCTCCCCAGTGTGAATTCGCTGATGTCTCTGTACGTTAAATGACTCAGTGAATTTCTTCCCACAGACTGAGCAGATGAACAGCTTCTCCCCAGTGTGAACTCGCTGGTGTCTCTGTAGATTGGATGACTCAGTGAATCTCTTCCCACAGACTGAGCAGGTGAATGGCTTCTCCCCAGTGTGAACTCTCTGATGTCTCTGTAGGTAGGACGACTCAGTAAACCCCTTCCCACAGACTAAGCAGGTGAACGGCTTCTCTCCAGTGTGAACTCTCTGATGACTCTGTAGTCTGAATGACTGAGTGAATCCCCTCCCACAGACGGAGCAGATGAATGGCCTCTCCCTAGTGTGATCTCGCTGATGTACCAGTAGGTTGGATGATGCAGTGAATCTCTTCCCACAGACAGAGCAGGTGAACGGCTTCTCCCCAGTTTGAACTCGCTGATGGATCAGTAGGCGGGATTACAGTGTGAATCCCTTCCCACATTCTGAGCAGGTGAACGGCTTCTCTCCAGTGTGAACAAACTGGTGTGCCAATAGTTGGGATGACCAAGTGAATCTCTTCCCACAGACTGAGCAGGTGAACAGCTTCTCCCCGGTGTGAACTCACTAATGTACCAGTAGGTGGGATGACACAGTGAATCTCCTACCACAGTCTGAGCAGGTGAATGACCTCTCTCCAGTGTGAACTCGCTGATGACTCTGTAGGTTGGATGAGTCAGTGAATCCCTTCCCACAGACTGAGCAAGTGAACTGCTACTCCACAGTGTGAACTCGCTGATGGCTCAGTAGGTGGGATGACTGAGTGAATCCCTTCCCACAGACTATGCAGGTGAATGGCCGCCCCCTGGTGTGAAGTCGCTGGTGAGCCATTAGACCAGATAACCGAGAGAATCCCTTCCCCGAAATTCAGCAGATAGCAGCCTGTGCCCAGTGTGATCTAACTGATTTATCCACAGGTGGGATGACCAGCAGAATCATTTCCCACAAACAGAATGGCCTTGCCCAGTGTGAACCTGCTGATGAACCTTCAGTTGAGATAACCGAGTGAATCCATTCCCACTGTCTGAGCAGGTGAATGGCCTCTCTCCAGTGTAAACTGACAGGTGTGCCATTAGGTCAGATGACCCAGAGAATCCCTTCCCGAAATTCAGCAGATGACCAGCCTCTGCCCAGTGTGATCTGACTGGTGTGTCCACAGGTGGGATGCCCGGCAGAATCCTTTCTCACACACAGAACAGATGAATGGCCTTGCCCAGTGTGAACTTGCTGATGTACCTTCAGTTGAAATGACTGAGTGAATCCATTCCCACTGTCTGAGCAGGTGAATGGCCTTTCTCCTGTGTAAAATGACAGGCTTGCAATTCTGTCAAATGACCAAATGAATCCCTCCCCACAGTTTGAGCAGAAAGGATGATCGATTGAATCCCTTGCTCCACTTCTTAAATATCTAGACAGAGACAACAAAACTGGCGTGTCATGTTTGAGCTTCCTGGAGACAAATTCCTTCTCGTTTTTAACCTGTAAGAAGATTTACAAAATCCATCAATGGGTTTAGGACAACATTTCAGATGAGATTACATGAGTTGCCAAGGATTGATCTGGTATCACACTCTCCTGACTGGGCAGAGAGCTGGTATCTGCAATGACCATCAATTCCTGTCTCTATAAGAATGCTCTATAAGATGTTCTTCCTGTCTCTATAAGAATGGGGCATTTCTGCCGTCTCCAATCTGTGGCCTGTCTCAGTTTGACTCTCCATTGGTATTATTCCCTGCTCCTGCTGAGCAGCATGGGTGCCTGGCCCCACAGTAACTGAAACAGTATCACACAAATAGTCTTTCTTGACGTGCAACTGGAATTTTCTCTTATGTATTATTAACTTAAAGTGCCACAATTTTAATGCTATATAAAAAAATCCTGCTGATATGAATGGTTGGTCCGCACAGCTGTTAAAAGGGCTTAGAGCGAATTTTTGTAATATTTCAGTTTTGTCTAGAAAACTACAACGCAGAAACAGGCCCTTCGGGCCACCTAGTTTGTGCTGAATTATTTAAATTGCCCACTCCCATACCCCTACAATCCAGGTACCTACATGAACCTCTTAAATTTTGAAATGGAGCTCACATGCACCACTCATGATGGCTGCTCATTCCAAACCCAGATGACCATCTGTGTGAAGAAGTTACCCCTCATGCTCCCCTTAACATTTGACCTTTCACCCTTAATCCATGGCCACTGGTTGTAGTCCCAATCAGTGGTAAAAGCCAGCTTGAATTTACACCGTCGCTTTAGTTGAATATACTCAAAAGGTGCTTTCTAAATGGTCACCTATGTCGATGTCACTGATCGGTCGAATAAATGCTATAAAAATGGCTATTCTACTGAAATTTTTATATATATTTCAGGCAGTTCCCTCTTTTGTTCCAAAAACATTATTTGATAAAATAGATTCTTTGATTTTATCTTGTTTGGAATAATAAAGGCTCTAGAGTGAATAAACTTTTATTGCAAAAATCAAAAAAAGATGGAGGACTGGCTTTACCAAACTTTAGATTTTATTACTGGGCAATTTATATTCATTATATTACTTTTTGGATTTATGAGATAGACGACCAAGACCGCACTTCGGTTACAGTTGGAGGAAAGTTCAGTAATGGGGTTTTTGTTAGTTATTTTATTAGGAGCTCCTCTTCCGTTTCCGTTCTCCAGAATAGGTAGACAATCTCTTAACACTATTTTTAAACATACTTTTAAAATTTGGTTTCAATTTCATAGATCTTTTGAATTAAATTATTTTTTTATTTTCTATTAATATTTATTCTAATTTCTTTTTTAAACCATTAACTTTGGATAAGGCTTTTTTAACATGGAAAATTAAGGGACTAAAGACTTTCTTAGATTTGTTTTTACAAGATTGTTTAATGTCTATCTCACAGTTAATGGATAAATATGATATCTCTAATACACATTTTTTCAGGTATTTACAGGTTAGGAATTTCTCACATGTTTTTTTACTGAATTACCCTTTGGCCTGCTCTTCAAATTTGGCTTATGTTATTTTTCAGTTTAAACCTTTTCAAAAATGATTAATAGCTATCATTTATAAACAGTTAATGAATGCTCGCATGTCGCCTAATGATAGGGTTCAACATATCTGGGAAACAGAACTTCAACATTCACTTTCAGATGATCAATGGAATAAAATTTATTATTTAGTCAATAATTCATCTGACTGCGCACACCATATCATAATTCAGTTTAAGATAGTACACAGGCCCCATATAATCCAAAGATAAATCGGCGCATATTCTTCCGAATATAAGCCCTATCTGTGACAGATGTAACACAGAAATGGCTACTTTAACTCATATGTTTTGGTCATGTGCAAGTTTAAATAATTTTTGGAGGGAATATTATCTAAAGTTATAGATATGGATGTTCAACCTAATCCACTTACAGCAATTTTTGGGATTATTCCAGAGGAAGCAAGCAAAGTGTCTGCTTCTGCCCAACATGTGATAGCTCTTTCACCTTTACCGGCTAGGAGAGCTAATTTGCTACATTGGAAAGAATCTAACCACCTACTGTTTCCTATTGTTTCTCCACCATTGTGTCATGTCTAAGCTTGGAGAAAACTAGAAGCCAGACATTTGATACATCCTTTAATTTTGAACAAGTCTGGTGACCTTTTATTCAATATTTTCACATGATTTAATTTAATTTTATTTTTTTCTCTTTGGGGTAAATCCTTATCCATGAAGGTTCAGAGATGACTGGAAGGATGTTTTTTTTTTCACTCTCTCTGTTTATTTCCAATTTTATCCTCAATTGGACAGCCCAATTTTTCTTTTTATTTCCCTTTTTTCTCTTTCTTTTTTTTTTTGTTTTTTTTTTGTTTCAGTTTAGTTAGTGGGTTTTTTTCCTTATCAATAAAATTTCCAATTATTTTAATGATTATTATGAGGAATTGTAATTTTTTTTTACCATCGTATATATAACGGCATAATATTTTACTTATTTGATTTTGATATTATATGTTTTTTGTTTTTACTATTGCTGTTTATATGTCTTTTATATATCTACTTGTTCAACGCTTCCGATTTGTATATTCTTTAGTTGGAAATCAATAAAAAAGAATGAAAAATGAAGTTACGCCATCTATGCCCCTCTTTCACAATCAAATCTCCCCTCAATCTTCAACATTCCAAGGAATAAAATCCTGAGAAGATAAACTGATCTACAAAACTCATAAAGTTAAAGATAAAACATTATTTTCAACATTTTAAGCAAGATTAGTGTATTATTTTTGTTTTTACAATTTCAGAGTGGAAAAAAAAGGAAAGGAGCACCATTCAAAAGTTTGGGAACCCCAAGAGATTTGAGCTCTCTGGTACCTTTTACCAAGGTGTCAGACCTTAATTAACCGGTTAGGGCTATAGCTTGTTCACAATCTTCATTACGAAAAGCCAGGTGTTGCAAATTTCAAAGCTTTATAAATACCCTGACTCCACAAAATTCGCCCCAACAATCTGCAGCCATGGGCTCCTCTAAGCCCCTGCCTAGCACTCTGAAAATTAAAATTCATGATGCCCACGAAGCAGTAGAAGGCTATAAGAAGACAGCAAAGAGTTTTCAGGTAGCCCTTTCCTTGGTTTGTAATGTAATTAAGAAATGGCAGTTAACAGGAATGGTGGAGGTCAAGTTGAGGTCTAGAAGACCAAGAAATCCTTCTGAGAGAACTGCTCGTAGGATTGCTAGAAAGGGAAATCAAAACCCCCGTTTGACTGTAAAAGACCTTCAGGAATATTTAGCACAATCTAAAGTGGTGGTGCACTGTTCTATCGTGCAGGGACACCTACACAAATATGACTTTCATGGAAGAAACATCAGAAGAAAACCTTTCCTGTGCCATCACAACAAAATTCAGCATCAGATGTTTGCAAAGGAACATCTAAACAAGCCTTATGCATTTTGGAAACAAGTCCTCTGGACTGATGAAGTTAAAACAGAAATCTTTGGCCGCAATGAGCAAAGGTATGTTGGGAGAAAAAAAGGGTGCAGAATTTCATGAAAGGAACACCTCTCCAACTGTTAAGCATGGGGGTGGACTGATCATGCGATGGGCTTGTGTTGCAGCCAGTGGCACAGGGAACATTCTGCTGGTAGAGGGAAAAATGAATTCCATTCAATACCAGCAAATTCTGGAAGCAAACATCACACCATGTGTGAAAAAGCTGAAGATGAAAAGTGGATGGCTTCTACAACAGGACAATGATCATAAATGCACCTCAAAATCCATAATGGACTGCTTCAGGAAGCGCAAGATGGACGTTTTACCATGGACCTTACAGTCCCCCAACTGAAACATCATCGAAAATCTGTGGATATACCTCAAAAGAGCAGTGAGTGCAAGACGGCCCAGAAATCTCACAGAACTAAAAGACTTTTGCACGGAAGAATAGGCAAAAATCGCCAAACAAGAATTGAAAGACCCTTAGCTGGCGACAGAAAGCATTTAGAAGCTGTGAAACTTGCCAAAGGGTTTGCTACTAAGTACTGACCTTGCAAGGTGCCCAGTCTTTTGCTTCAAGACATTTTCCTTTTTAATGATGGATACAAAAGATTAATCTTGCTTAAAATCTTAAAGAATGTGTCATCTTTAACTTTATGCCTTTTGGAAATCAGGTCATTGTTTTACTCGCATAGCTGTTCACAGGGACAGAAATTTTGACCGGGGTGCCCAGACTTTTGCATGACACTGTATGCGATTTTTTTCCTAAATGGTGCTTTAAAATGTCGGACTTCCAAATATCACTCCCCTTCTTCCCACTTGCAAATTCTCCAGCAAATTTTGCATCACCACAATGCACACAGGTAACACCAGTTCCTGTATTGTACATAAATATTTCCCCTGAACCCTCCCTCAGGTGAGTGACGGTGATGAACTCGGTGATGGCAATCCCAATGAACATGAAGGGAAGGGCAGTAGTTTGACTCACTAGAGTCTGGCACATTTGTGATCTGAAAGCTACTTGTTGACCAGGGCAAAGGTGTTTGATATCATTATGTACCCAGAGAGAATAGGTCAAAACATATCCTCACGTTTGGAAAACTCCAGAACAAGGGCAGGTAGAACAAGCAACACACACAAAATGCTGGAGGAACTCAGCAGGCCGGGCAGCATCTATGGGAAAGAGTTCTAATGCTGAGTTCCTCCGGCATTTTGTGTGAAATTCCTCCGGATTTCCAGCAGCTGCAGGTTTTCTCTTGCTGCGGTTGGAGGCAGAACAAAGATGATTTTCTCAACAGCTGATAGAAAGATTTTGTTCTCTTTTTCCGAATTCCTAATCCTTGCATTCAGACACCAAGAGCTCAGCTCTGTCTGTGTGATCTATCTGCTCTCGTTCCCTGATTAGCCGGAAGCTCCCCGGGGTCCGTGTACGGATCGTGGGGCTGAGAGGAAAAAGACCTGGCCTGTGCCGAGTTTGAGGGCCACAGTCTCCGGTTATCACAGCAATTGTCACTCAATTAAAGTCGAAAAACCCCTTACCTTTCCGATCCTCCCGACATTTTTGTATACTGCGCGCATGCGTAGTTATCGGAGACGGCAGCAACCCTGCGCTTGCGCATTTGATCGGTGCTGCAAACGACAGCGAAATTTTATGGGTAATCATGGTGCCATTCAAAATATATACAAGCACCGGTTCCATGTCCATATTTCAGTTTGTTTTGTGTTTAGAAAACTCAGCAGATTTCTTAACGCAGAAAGCGGCTCCCATAAACGATACACTCAATATCAACAGGCATTTTGTGTATCTAATGCCAAAGTACAATCCTCTTACAAATGCAGATCTGAAACAAAAGAGATTCTGCAGTCGCTGGAAACCAGAGACGCACACACACAAAATGCTGAAGGAGCTCTGCAGTTCAGGCAGCAACTAAGCAGAGGAGTAGGGGCTGAAGGGGCTCGGATTAAATGCTGCCCATTTATTCCTCTCCACATTTACTGCCTGATCTGCTGATAACCTGCGAAGTTTTGTAGAAATTAACCATTTTGTTTTTCAATTAACCAGTTTCCAAATGTTGCTCATCTTTCATTCATAGCCACATCCTGCTGGTCTTGTTCCTCTTCCTCCTCCTGTTCGTAACCTCCAGACCCCATCTCTTTCCGGAGCCCCAAAGCCCTGATTGGTGCTGGTAACTCTTTGTTTTCTGACTCTGCTCCACCGAAGATTCACTCGCTAGTCTGCTGTCAAGCTTTAGAGGTGCTTTGCAAAAATCCAGCTGTCTGAGGAACAGTCCTTTGAAATTGGTGGAAATAACACAAAATTTGAAAAGAGCAGGGAAAAAGGAGATTAACCGATTCTGGTACTCGTACCGATGAGCGGCCCTCGGCTTATTGGAGAGAGTCTCACCACTCTGTTTCTATTGTGGAACTCGTACTAATGTGCGGCCTTCGGTTGATCCTAGAAAGTATCACCTCTGACTTCAAATTCATCCTTCCAAAGTGAATCACTTCGTAACGTTCCGGGTTGAACTCCATTTGTAACTTCTCAGCGCTGCTCTGCATCCTGTCACTGTCCTGTTGTAATCTAGCGCAACCTTCTATGCTATCCATAATTCCACCTAACTCCACATCATTGCAAATACAATAAATCACCCTTCCACCTCTTCATGAAAATCGTGCATATAAACACAAAATTCCGGGGGCCTCAGAACAGATCTCTGCAGGACTCCACTGGCCTCCGACATCCGGGGTGAAAACGCTCCATCCACAACTATCCTCTGCTTCTGTGGGCGTCATTTCTGAATACAACAGCCAACTTTCCCTGGATACCAAACCTTCTGACCTTATGAATGGTCCTACCGTGGCTAAACAAAGCCTTATTAAAATGCATTTACACCAGATCCATTAACTCCCACTTCAGTTGCAGAAGACCACGTAATCATCTCATTGTCCCATCTGATTCAGTCTTCCATTTTCTCTGCTTTGATTCGGGCGAGTGCAAAATGTGACCTCTCCTTCTACTCAGTGTACAAACCGGAAGTGGTTGCCCAACTCACTGAGTGGACAACTGCACTTCATCCATATTACCGCCGATTGCCTGAAACGTGAATCTAAGAGTATGATCTCAACTCGGTCCAGAGCATCGCTTTGACAAGATCCTGTCAAGAACTGAGCTACCAGTTGACATTGACTACCTCCAAGGGGTTTGAGTTTGTTAATATGATACCAGCCCAATTTGTTTGGAGCAGACTGAATTCGATATACTGATGGACTGGTTCTGTCAGCGATATCTTATGTCCCTACGAATCGCGAAGCTGTAAAGGGGCTCGGATGATGGAAAGACATTATAGCCTTCTGTCCGATTTCCAACTCCCGCGGTTTTGTTTGCACCTCGAAATAAGCTTTGTTCTGCTGTTTCTTCCGTCACATCTTATGGGCGGCGACATAATGAGCCGACTTGATAGATTCAATTAATTGTTGCTTGCATTTCTCCTTTCCGATGCCACCAAACTCGGTTGACGATAAATCCAGCCCAAACAAGGATTCTAACACTTTTATTTTCGCTAACATTGTCTTTGAAGTCCCGCTCATCCATTCAGCAATTGCTCTGTATTGTGGTCGATAAGGGATACCAACCTGTGTTTTTCCCCAGATAGTTTCATTCCATTTTGTATTACCTGTGCGGTGTATCGGGGCCATGATCTGATTACAGTGTCCTTGGCAATACCCAACGGGTAAAAACTCTCTCCAAACAAAGTCCTGTCTGTAACGTCGGCGGTTTTCATTGTCTAGTTGGGGAAGCCTCTCTCCACCTGGTGAGCGCATCCACCATCTGGAGGATATAGTTCACTCAAAGCACATGAGCATCCAGTGAATGAAGGAAGATGGGTCATGTACAGCCATCAGAGTTTAGTCTCATTCGGTATCTTGTTCAGCGCAGAAGTAGTGAGTCAAAGAGCTTGTTCCTGTTCTCTGCTGTTCCATGATCCCAACATATCATGGTGATGTGTTCACATTTTAATGTCAATCTATTCATCATCTGCTGTCCATTCACCTACTTTCATCTCGGTCTTCTGCATTGACGGGTGTAATATAGGAAACGGCGTCTTGCAACACCGGAACAAGCTCTCCCGCCAGCCATGCCCCTGATGAACGGGACGTTCCCGGCTGTGTAGTGACGTCGCAGTGACAGCAATTTCTCAGAGTTCATCAGTAAACCGCCTGCTGCAAAGAGGAACCTTTGGGTGATTCCGAATATCAAATTTGAGCTTCCCTCGAATTCCTACTCACAAACTCTCTCGGTCCTGCACAGAAAAAAGTAGTTACAATTTTCCCAATAAAAGATTCAAGGTATATTGCAGACGAGTCCGAAACTGTAATAAGAAAATCGAAATGATTCTTATATTATTTATGAGCGGGATTCACGCTCTGGTTCACATTGAGGAACATGTGACAGAATCAGCAAACGTAAGAGAGTCCAGAGATAGACGGTGAAGGCAGCAATTTAGAATTGCTTAAGGAAAATGCATTCATATACATAATGCAGGAACATGAAACAGGCGGTCTTGGTGTGTTTTATATCGATCAATTTATGAAATTAATTACGCACTTATTTATTTAAATTAATCAATATATTTATTTTGTTTAATTTCATTCATCCTTTCAGAAGTTGTGTTGCCAAAACATAAAGGTTTACGGATCAAATGCTGCTCAGTTGGCGCTGTGCGGTTTAGCAACGTGTAGCATGCAGAATGGTCTGTTTGCCATCTGACCCGATGGCGCTGAAAGTGTTGCCCAGTACAACCGTCATTATTCATCAGTGCACTGTCTCCCTCACAACTTTAACATCATCCAATGGTAGAAGGCTCTTGTTCTAAGAATAGCTCAGTGAATACAGATTCTGTTTTAAGAGTATTCACTATATTGGTGGAACAGTGGGAAAGAAGGAGAAAAAAAATCAACGGCTCACACTGAATCAGATATTCACAGGTACGGGACTGAGACAACACTCGTAACGCTGGAACAGACAGATACAGAAAGAACTCTCACACTGCAGCAGAGACTAACAGATACTGAATGAAACCCACACTCTCACACTGTAACAGAGACTGAGAGATACAGAATGAACCCCACATTCTCACACTGTAGCAGAAACTGACAGATACTGAATAAAACCTACACTCTCACACTGTAACAGAGACTGACAGATACAGAATGAAACCCACACTCTCACACTGTAACAGAGATTGACAGATACAGAATGAAACCCACACTCTCACACTGTAACAGAGACTGGCCTGTACAGAATACAATTCACAAACTCACACCGAACCAGAGAGTGACAGAACCCCACACTCCCAGTCTGTAGCAGGGACTGACATCGACAAAATGAATCCGCCCACCGCCCCCACTCTCGCATTGAACCCGAGACCGGTGGGTACAGAAAGAACAGCCTTTTCACTTTATACCGGCGACAAACAGGGGCAAATGAATCACACATCCTCATATTATCCATCTGAATGTCCCCCCTTTGTTGATTGTCTCTGCACTGCTGTCGTTCTATCTCACTAATTCTACATCTTATGTGAACTACATATCAACCATCTCTCAATTTTCAGCTTGAGACCTACTGAATCATAAATCCTTTGCTCTCTGGCAGCCTGGGCTATTGCTCTCTGCTCTCCCAGTTTACTATTTGTGTGTCATTCTGCTATGAGTATTCTTAGTTTCTACAACATGGTCCTGCAGCTGTTTCAAAGGCTCTTCTGTTTCTTTCATCTCCTGATCGTCATGCTGACTCAACGCGGTCGGAGTGGGAAGCGAAAGTCATGGTCAGGGAGATCGGCAAAGGAGTTCATAGATGCGCGGGCGTTTACTTGCCTGTGTGTTAGGGGTGGGGAGAGAGAGAGGGAGTGTGTCTGCATTTAGGTTTGTGTGTGTGTGAGAGGGAACTTTCTGCGTTTATGTTTCTGTGCTTGTGTATATGTGTATGTGAGAGGGATAGTATCTGTGCGTGTGTGAATGTGTGTGCCTGAGAGAGTGAGAGAGAGAGAGAGAGAGAGAGAGAGAGAGAGAGAGAGAGAGAGAGAGAGAGAGAGAGAGAGAGAGAGAGAGAGAGAGAGGGGGGGAGGGAGAGAGGGAGAGAGAGAGAGAGAGAGAGAGAGAGAGAGAGAGAGAGAGAGAGAGAGAGAGCTAATAATGGCTTCTAACATGGTTTATGCGATGGTGTAACCTTATTTGGTGGTGCTGCATTTATTTCTTCAAAAGCATTGCGGAGGTAATACCAAGGTCACGGGAATTGTTATGTTGAACCATGGCATGAAATTGGAATGGAATCTATACACGGCAGAAGGTATTTTGTTAAATCATGTCGGTATTCACACGTGTTGATGTTGATGTAGTCCCTGCTACATCAACACGTGTTGACAAACGTGTTGATGTCTGTGTTCGTAACCCACGGGAAAGTGAATGACAGCCTTATCAGCCCATTATATTCCTACACCACAGTATTTCAGCATCTAGCTATTCCTCAGGTGGATTAACAGCGGCTTTTCCGTCACTTTACCCTTACAAATCCACAGCACTAATAAGAACATTTATACATATAAATTACAAGTATATATATATATATATATATATATATATATATACATACACACACACACACACACACACACACACACACAGACACACACACACACACACACAGACACACACACACACACACACACACACACACACACACACGCATACACACACACGCACACACACACACGCACACACACACGCACACACACACACACACACACACACACACACACACACACACACACACACACACACACACACACACTTACTTTTTCTCCGGCTGCACATCAATTTTCTTTTTTTTTAATACTTTATTTACAATTTCCAGTTTTACAAAGACAAAACATATTGAAGACGTACAAAACAATACAAAGGAAATGCAGCTCCAGGTGGAGACAGACAAAACAAATCAAAATCAAGAACAAAAAGGCTGCCAGACAATTTACAAGATTACATTAATATATTTTCAAAAAAAAAGTTGAAGCAACAGTGGTATCACGGAATAAAGGAATCCGGTTAGGCATCACACCCACTCATGAGACTAGACAGGTCAAGGTCACAATGTATGTGAGGTGATATGACACTGAGCCAAGAAGGGTCCCCTTATGCTCTCAAATATATTCCGTGTATCGTTGTTTCCAAGTTAGACACTACATTTCGAGGCTAATTCCATCACACATCCCTTTCTCGAAAACCTCTTGCTCCCTCCATACTCCAAACAGTTAATATAAAAATTTGTGAATTGTTTTACTCCTTTTGTTTCTGCAGATTTTATTAGGGAAGCCTGGGCTAGGGACTTGAACACAAAGGTATCAGCGGAACTTTGGGAGGAGGCAATGTCCCGGGTTCACTGTTGTTCTACTAACGCTGCAGGTTAATCCAGTACAAGGTGATGCAGAGATTGTTTTATTCAAAAACAAAACTGAATCGCATCTTCCCATCTGTGACTCCTGATTGCGACAACTGCCGCTTTGCAGAGGGCTCACGAGCACATCTTCTCTGGTTTTGCCCGACATGACACAACATTTGCACTGCAACTTTTGAGTGGCTCTCAAAAGCCTCTTCTAGAGACATTCAGCCGAATCACGACCTCGCCATGTTTGGATGCTCTGCACTGACTCTTGAGTTGCCGCACGACATGCAGATTGCTCTGCACCTAGGAATGGTGGTGACTAAGAGACTTATTCTTCTGACCTGGAAATCTACTACTCCACTCACCTTTGCACACTGGATCAAGGAGATGTCCATCGATTTTCGATGTTGACTGAGGCCTTCGCAAGTTTGTATGGGAGACCGGCAGTTGCCCATGCTGCAAGTTTTCCCTCTTCTCGCCACCGATGTTGAAGGGAAGGGCATTGGGTCCCATACAGCTTGGCACCGGTGTCGTCGCAGAGCCTTCCTCAAGGACACACACGCGGCTAAGATCATACAAGGGATCTTCAGATCACTAGACCGACGCCTTATCCAATAGGCCACGCCGCCCCCCCCCCCACACACACACACACGTACATTCACACATATGCATACACACAGAGATACACACTCACGCAAATATATACACAGACATACATAGACATCTACACATAAACACACAGATATATAGACTCAAGCAAACACATACACACACACACACACACCACACACACACACACACACACACACACCACACACACACACCACACACACACACACACACACACACTCTCACACACACACACACACACACACACACACACACACACACACACACACACACACACACACACACACACACACACACACACACACGCACACACACACACACACACACACTCCAGATTTAGAGAAGATAGTTTAAGGGATGGAGGATCCGTGGACAGCTCTGAGATTCAAGATATCGAGAATGTATATTGTACTGGGAACCGGATAAAAATGACTTCAACATCGATGTCGTCCAGGGCTGATGGAGAACTGGACAGAGTGTCCGTGTACACAGCGGGGATGATTTATATCTGGAGGCACATAGTCGGGCGGGGTGGAGCAGCTGAATTTAAAAAAAAATGTGGAAGATTTAAACTAAAGTCTGCAGGAGGAGACCGGGAGGGTTTTCATCTGTCCCTGGATCCAGAGAACACTGAGGGGAAACCGGATCTATATGTCGATGCAACAGCGGGTGTGACAGTGAAAAGCGGCAGAAATTGGTGGAACCACAGTGAAAGTTTCTGTTTGGAAAATAGGAACAGTCGTGACCACTGCCAATACAACTATGAAGAGTTGTAAATAGGGCGGCTCATTGCTCACTTACTGTTCTCATTACACATTTTGGTCAAATTACACAGAGGGATCTGACTGAGGTAATGCCAATGGTATTGACGTGTTGATGTTACATACCAACAGCATTTGCACCTGAGACACTGCCGGTGATGTAATTTGTTTGTTCAATAACAATGGTCAGATGTGGGACTTTGTCATTGGAGATCGATCCCCTGTATAAATCAGAGCCTGTTGCAGTACGTCAGCCCAGAGTGTCTTGCCGAGCTGTGGAATTCAGAGCAATTCCGTTCACTGCTTCACTCAAATGGGATATCCAGTAATCCTGCGGATTGAAAACATTTACTATCCTGTTATTTCAGCCGTTGAAATTCCCGGTAAACCGCTGTCACTCCTGTAAACGGCAGGAACTGATAGTTAATTCCGATGTTCTGAATTTTTTCTCTCGCTACTTGTTTCCACAGCCACCCGCCCAGTCCCCGCATTTCAGTCATGGGCGGAAGGCGCTGACAATGTTAATCCCTTTGCTTTCTTAGCAGACAGCGCTCCATATTGGAGCCGAGATACTGCCTTTGACTGAAATCCTCTCCGCTGTCTCGATATCATGAAATAATTGTGAATCGAAATGTCTGCACAGGAGGATACCGGGCTACACTGCATCCGTGGGGACCAGCTGACCTGGCATTTTGTCCGTATGAATCGACTGTGAATTGCCTGACTGGGTGATGTAAGAACGCGAATGTCTCATTTATGTTAGAAATATGAGCAGAGGGAACCGCCGATGTGGATTTCATTTCATTCCTGTGCGGCTCAGACTAGTGACGTTGGTGTGTCATACCCATTCCTTACTGCGGCCAGGAAGCGATTAACCCGCTGTCATATGGTCGGTTTGGGAATTCACCCAGATTGAGCCCATTTACAAAACTCGCGGAGAGTTCTCTGTCACGTCGATATTGCACACTGTCAGCGGGTTCATATGCTCTGGGTCCAATTTCCACCATTTGAAGCAGAAAATTAAAACAAGATGAAGTCTAACAATAATAATTTTGCTCTATTGCCTTGACAGGTCAGTAATTACTTTGTTTCCTTCCCTCTCTCTTGCAGTCAACCTGGTGGCGATTGTCATCCTGTCCCGAGAAAAGTGCGGTCTCTCCAAATGCATCACTCACTACCTGCTGGGAATGGCAGCGGCCGATCTCCTGGTCGTTATCTCTGACCCTCTGCTGAAGTGGACTGTTCTCATATACTTTAGGTCTTCCTTCCTCTATTGGACTCCCGTTTGCAGGGTTGTTCGTTGCCTGCTCATAGGAAGCACCGGGGTCTTTGTCTGGTTGACAGTCGCGTTCACCTGTGACAGATTTGTGGCCATTTGTTGTGAAAAGCTGAAAGCAAAATATTGCACCGAAAGAACGGCGGCTGTGGTTATCGGGACAGTGAGTGTTCTGGGCTGTTCAGAAAGTATCCCTTTCTATTTTACAATAGAGCCAATAATGATAATTAATGGAGTTTCCTATGGTTGTTTGACCAGAGAGAGCTTCTCTACGTCCCCGTCGTGGGTCGCACTTCAGATGATTCATCGCATTTTCATGCCTTATCTCCCGTTCGTTCTGATTTTATTGTTCAATGCTCTGACAGTCAGACGGATTTTGTCCGCTAATAAAGTCCGGATGGGGCTCCGGGGCCGCAGCATCGGAAAGAATGACAAGGACCGGGAGATGGAGAACCGAAGGAAATCGGTCGTTTTACTATTCAGTATAACCAGTAGTTTAATATTTCTGTGGTTAACACGGGTAGTATTTGATATTTACATACTGATTGCAAATATTTCTCATTACTCGGACACGGATCAGATTTATATCGCAGAATCCACGGCGACGATGCTGCAGATCCTCAGCTCCTGCACCAACACATGTATTTACGCCGTGACTCAGAGTAAGTTCAGAGAGGAGCTGAAGAACGCGGTGAAATACCCGCTGGAACTGTTAAACAAATTCGTTAAGTTGTAGAGCGACCACCTTATTTCTGCAGTGGAATTAAATCAATCGCCATTTTCCACCATAATATTTCCACTTGCCGATATGTAGAGCCATGGGTAACAACTGAGCGCTCTGAAATGCGCATGCGTTTAGTGGTGATTCATTTCACTCGCTGCTTACCCCGTAAATATGAATATGTGAGACGCGCCTCAGGGGTAATTCACCCCGGTGGCCGCTCTGTTGAACTCGGGAACTATCCGGGACGGTCCAGTCAGGTTCCGCCCATTTTATTTTCATTCTCTCCGTGACAACTCATTCTTCGTTCTGGTGATGCCCTCTGTGCTTTTCTCCGGGTTTCTTCAATCAGGGTGGATCAATTCCCTTTTCTTCAACCTCTCCTCTGTTTCTCTTTCTGAACGAACTGATCTCCATCTGCAAGTGTAATCGATTTTTGGAAAAAAAGAATGGTACTGGAAATCCGAATTCAGTCATAAGTTACTGGAAACGCTCAGCTTGTAAGGTACAGTAGATAAAATATTCATTAATATTTCAGTCATCTGTGCTTATCGGTCATCACCATGTTAAAAATGTCAAATACCTCGTGTCTCTGGATTCGGACACTGTATCTTTTACACTGATTATCTGGTGCGGAAAGCTACACAGAGAAATATCGCAGAATTACTTTAAATGATGTTGTACCGCTTTCTGATCGAACATTACACACTCCGTTGCATTTTCAGTTCCGTCTCACTAATGTCTGTCCTGCAACCGATCAGCGTTGTACAACTTCGGTGATTCTACACGCTCGGGGTTTGACGGAAGTAAGAGTTGACCCGACAGGTAACTTTTCGAGCGCAGGATAGATTTATGCGCCTCGCGCCAGTCATTAGTAACTCAACACTTTATTGTACATAACTGTTCCAGTGATACGTAACGATTATGTCCCATCTCCGTCCACCACGTGAACACAATCACAGTTTGAATCCGAAGGGACTTCGTACTAGTCTTGGTCAATTTAACACCAAAACAGATTGAGAGGTTTAGTGACTACAACACAACTGCCTGGCAAGATTAAATGACAAGACCATTGTATCCGGAGATGGTAATGACCCGGGGTTAACTTTGTTGTGTCAATGCAGCACATCTCCTTCTGTTGTTGACTGCTGTCTGAGTCCAATCACAAACTGGAGAACATCTGCGGATGCTGGAAAGCAAAGTAATGGATACAAAATCCTGGAGGAACTCAGCAGGTCAGGCAGCCTCTGAGTAAAAGAGTAAACAGTGACGTTTCGGGCCCAGACCCTTCATCAGGGTGATCCAATACAATAGGATTAGACTTTTCCACCACAACTGCAGGGTCGACGACAGATTTTAGACAAACAGACATGCCACTTACAACTGGTGGTAATTGTAATGAATAAAATGCAATGGGTTGTCTGAGACCGCGATGCAGTTGTGTTAAATTGCCACTCCAAACACTTTGTGATTATTTACAAATAATTGGAAAGGAGCTGGATAGCCAGATATGCCCAAAGCAGGGACGGTTGACAAAGCAGTGTCAAGATCATTAAAGGCTGTGTTCACTTCCTGACTCCACTGTATTTCGGCAAACATGCTCGGTAATGAGGCTTGTCGACGAGGAGCCTCCATCATTCGATATTCAGGAATCCAATGTCTACAGTAATCGACCATTCCCAAAACGGGAAGCATTTCAGTTCCGGTGCGGGGAGGTGGCGCATTAATAAAAGCTGGAATTAGGTCTTTGGCAATTTGCTCAGTTCCTTGAGAAACCATGCCTCCCAAATCCTGTAGAGTGGGCTGACATTTATTGAGGGATGTTTATTGAGGGATACGTTTTGTCTCTTTTCAGCCAGGCTTGGCAACAGAGCCGCAATGTCTTTTTTTCGCAATTAACTCGGCCGAGAGTGATAATCGGCAGTTTGTAAATTTCTACTTTCCCCTGGCAACCGCTGGGCGCTTAAACCCAATGTAACTGCTGCGGCATAAACCGAGGGGCTCTCAGTTTACCCATGATGCACCCTGGTCCGAGTTCACTGTCCACCACTGTAAGTGAAAGCAAACAAATACTAACTGTCCTTGTGTAATGGGATGGAGAAAAAGGCAGAACAGGGTCTATAACAGAATAACTTCAGATGCGGCAGGAATATGGAGAGGATGACGTTAGCATCGGGCACGACGGGACCAAGAGGTACAACTATCTTGTTCATTGCCCTTAGGTCTGGTAAAAAAAAAAATCATTCATTACCACGACTTGCGTTTGGAATTGGTAAAACTGGGGAATTAGAGGGATTACAGGTTGGGAGCAGCACTTCCTGATCCAACAGCGCTTCTATGCCAGGCTCCATACCTTTCACTGCCTCCGTATACAGGGTGGAACAGCATTGGTCTTCCTGTGGTGGGGCGGAATGTACAATCCCACATGGTTCTTGTGTACCGACCACTGGGAGGGAGGTGACCCCTCCGGTGACAAATTATATTTCCGGATAGAGGGTGGAACGGCTTTGGTCTTCCTGTGGTGGGGTGGAATGTACAATCCCACATGGTTCTTGTGTATCGACCACAGGGAGGGAGGTGACCCCTCCGTTGACAAATTATATTTCCGTATAGAGGGTGGAATGGCATTGGTCTTCCTGTGGTGGGGCGGAATGTACAATCACACATGGTTCTTGTGTATCGACCACAGGGAGGGAAGTGACCCCTCTGGTGACAAATTATATTTCCTTATGGAGGGTGGAACGGCATTGGTCTTCCTGTGGTGGGGCGGAATGTACAATCCCACATGGTTCTTGTGCATTGACCACAGGGAGGGAGGTGACCCCTCCGTTGACAAATTATATTTCCGTATAGAGGGTGGAACGACATTGGTCTTCCTGTGGTGGGGCAGAATGTACAATCCCACATGGTTCTTGTGTACCGACCACTGGGAGGGAGGTGACCCCACTGGTGACAAATTATATTTCCGTATAGAGGGTGGAATAACATTTGTCTTCCTGTGGTGGGGCGGAATGTACAATCCCACATGGTTCTTGTGTATCAACCACTGGGAGGGAGGTGACCCCACTGGTGACAAATTATATTTCCGTGTAGAGGGTGGAACAGCATTGGTTTTCCTGTGGTGGGGCGCAATGTACAATCCCACATGGTTCTTGTGTATCGACCACAGGGAGGGAGGTGACCCCTCCGGTGACAAATTATATTTCCTTATGGAGGGTGGAACGGCATTGGTCTTCCTGTGGTGGGGCGGAATGTACAATCCCACATGGTTCTTGTGCATTGACCACAGGGAGGGAGGTGACCCCTCCGTTGACAAATTATATTTCCCTATAGAGGGTGGAACAACATTTGTCTTCCTGTGGTGGGGCGGAATGTACAATCCCACATGGTTCTTGTGTGTCGACCACAGGGAGGGAGGTGGCTGCGAAACAAAAGGTGGACGACACGAAGGAGGGGGAGCAAGCAGTCAAACTTTGTTTTAACACTGAAAAGGGCGAAGATTAAATATCCGGAATGAAGTTGTAGAGTAGCGTTAGTATTAGGCAGTGATGTAGACTGTGTGAGGTTTAACCCTGTAAAGTCTGAAGCACGGGTTCGAGTAGTTCAGGGGTTGCAGGGAGTTTGATGGCAATAGTGACATGAGAAGTTCGGTTTGGCAATTTAAACCGCTCATTCGGTTCTTCACTCATAAGCAGTTCTGCCACTGTGTCTTCTGGACCGTAATAGATGCGTCCGGTTACGGAAAGAGTTGCTGCTCTGTTAAGCACGGAAGGACCTTCTGGTGAATGCTCGGCTGAGATCTGTCAGTGTATCGGACGGTGCAATGGAAATGCATCAGAGGTCGGCATGTCAGAATAAGCTGTCGTTGACAATCAGCGTCGTTAGGCAGTTAAGAATGTCTGGACTGTCTGCACGATAGAACAGAGTTGCCCTGCAAGTCTATTCCAGCAGATGATCCCCATGTGTCAAGGAAACGGGAAACACAGTCAGTCATATTTTCTCCTGTTTTTTTTTTTTTGTCTGCACCTGGCAACCTCTTCAAGATCACTATGGCTTTCCCATAATGGCAGCCTTACACGGTGCCCTGTAACCACTTTCCATTAGTGATGATCTGATCTCTGCAGGACGCCACTGGTCACCGACATCCGAAGTGAAAACGCTCCATCCACAACTATCCGCTGCTTCTGTGGTCGTCATTTCTGAATACAACAGCCAGCTTTCCCTGAACACCAAACACTCTGACATCATGAATGGTCCCACCATGGCTAGGGTTAGGGTCAGGATTAGGGTTAGGGTTAGGGTCAGGGTTAGCGTTATTAAAATGCATTTACACCAGATCCATTAACCCCCACTTTATTTACAGAAGACAACGTAATAAACACGTTCTCCCATCTGTTTATCTCTTCCATTTTCCCCGCTTTGACTCGGGCGAGTGCAAACATGTGAAATATCCTTCTCCTCCGGGTACAAACCGGAAGTGGTTGTCCATCTCACTGAGTGGACAACTGCTCTTCATCCACATTACCTCCGATTGCCTGAAACGTGAATCTAAGAGTATGATCTCATTTCGGTCCAGAGCATCCCTCTGACAAGATGGTGACTAGAACTGAGCTACTAGATGACATTGTCTATCTCCAATGGGTTTGCGTGGGTTAATATGATACCAGTCCAACTTGTTTGGAAGTCTGAATTCAATATACTGATGGACTGGCTCTGTCAGCGATATCACATGTCCCTACAAACCGCGAAGCTGTAAATGGGTTCGGCTGATAGAAAGGCATTATAATCTTCTGTCCGATTTCCAACTCCCGCGGTTCTGTTCGCACCTCGAAATAAGCTTTGCTCTGCTGTTTCTTCCGTCTCCTCTTATGCGCGACGACATAATAGACCTACGTAATAGAGTCAATTAATTGCTGGTAGCATGTGTCCTTTCCAATGCCACCAAACTCGGTTGATGATAAATCCAGCCAAAACAAGGATTCTAACACTTTTATTTTCGCATTGTCTTTAAAGTCCCGCTCATCCATTCAGCAATTGCACTGTATTGTGGTCGATAAGCGATACCACCCTGTGTTTTTCCCCAGACAGTTTCATTACATTTTGTATCGCCTGTGCAGTGTATCGGAGACCATGATCCGATTCTAGAATCCTCGACAATGCACAAAGAGTAAAAAACTATCTCCAAACAAAATCCTGGCTGCAACGTCAGCGGTTTTCATTGTCTAGTTCGGAAAGCCTCTCTCCACTTGGTGAATGCATCCACTATCTCGGGGATACAGTTCAGTCTTCCAGGGTATGGAGGTGAAGATCAAACAAAACAAACCTGCAAGTTCACACATGGTCCCTCTACGGGTCGTATCCTGAAACTGCATTTCTAGCCGATTTATCTGGGTTATCACTGTTCACAAATCAAATAATTCTTAAAATAATGTACGTCTCCTCGCAGTTTTGGCCACCAACACAGATTCTTCAACTGTTCCATAGCACCGTCTGTTCGTTGGTGCCCACAAATGTCATGGTGACAATACATCATCTGGTTTCTTTCACAATTCCACTTCTCAAACTTACCACTATCAAGTATAATCCAATTCCGTGCCTGTATCCATCGATATTTCCCATAATTTTCAGAATCCTCTCCTGTGTGTACATTTGTTAACTCCTGATCCTGTTGCTGTGTCATGACTAAATCTTTATGTAAACAGTACATGTACGGTATGTGTAAAGGCTGGTTTTTCTGTCATTCCTACCTCTATATCTGGATTCCATTTCACCACCCAAGTTTATTCCAGTTATGACTAGCTCACCAGCCCTCCTGTTCCCTTCCGGGGATGTCTTTAAGTGAACCTCCACCTTTTTAATCCATCAGTGTTTTCTCTTGCCTTCTCAAATATTTACTTCATCAAGGGAGCTGATTGCAAAGGTTTGCCTTCTATTGGGATACGACGTCTAGATTCCCATAACGGTAAATATTCGGTCAAAGCACATGTGCATCCAGTGAATGAAGGGAGATGGGTCATGTACTGTCATCAGAGTTTAGTCTCATTCGGTATCTTGTTCAGCGCAGGAGTAGTGAGTCACAGGGATTGTTCCTGTTCTCCGCTGTTCCATGCTCCCAACATTTCCAGGTGATGTGTTCACATTTTAATGTGCATCTATTCACCATCTGCTGTCCATTCACCTACTTTCTTCTCGTTCTTCTGCACTGACGGGTGTAATATAGAAGTTGTGTTGCCGAACCACAGAGGTTTGCGGATCAGATTTTGCTCAATTGGCGCTGCGTGGTTTAACAGCGAATAGCATGCATAATTGTGCCGGGCCGAACGGTCTGTTTGCCATATGACCCTATGACGCTGAATGTTCTGCTCAACACAACCGTCATTATTCATCAGTTCACAGTCCCTCTCACAATTTTAATATCAACTAACTGTAGAAAACTCTTGTTCTAAGAATAGCTCAGTGAATACAGATTCTAATTTAAGCGTATTCACTAGATTGGTGGAACAGTGGGAAAGAAGGAGAAAAAAAAAACAACGGCTCACACTGAGTCTGATATTCAGAGGTACGGGACTGAGACAACACCCGTAACGCTGGAACAGACAGATACAGAAAGAACCCCACACTCTCACACTGTGGCAGAGACTGACAGATACAGAATGAAACCCACACTCTCACACTGTAGCAGAGACTGACAGATACAGAATTAAACCCACACTCTCACACTGTAGCAGAGACTGACAGATACAGAATGAAACCCAACCTCTCACACTGTAACAGAGAATGACAGATACAGAATGAAAACCACACTCTCACACTGTAACAGAGACTGACAGATACAAAATGAAAACCACACTCTCACACTGTAACAGAGACTGACAGATTCAGAATGAAAACCACACTCTCACACTGTAACAGAGACTGACAGATACAGAATGAAACCCACACTCTCACACTGTAACAAAGACTGGTCTGTATAGAACAAAATTCACACACTCACACCGAACCAGAGAGTGACAGAACCCCACACTCTCAGTCTGTAGCAGGGACTGATATCGACAAAATGAATCCGCCCCCCCCCCCCCACTCTCACATTGAACCCGAGACCGGTGGGTACAGAATGAACACAGTTTTCACTTTCTACCGGCGACAAACAGGGGAAAAAGAAACACACATCCTCATATTATCCATCTGAATGTCTCCCCTTTGCTGATTGTCTCTGCACTGCTGTCGTTCCATCTCACTAATTCTACATCTTATGTGAACTACGTATCAACCATCTCTTCATTTTCAGCTTGGGACCTATTGAATCATTAATCCTTTGCTCTCTGGCAGCCTGGGCTATTGCTCTCTGCTCTCCCAGTTTACTGTCTGTGTGTCATTCCTCTATGAGTATGCTTAGTTACTACAACATGGTCCTGCAGCTGTTTCAACGTCCCTTCTGTTTCTTTTATCATGCTAACTCAACCACACAGTGCATTCTTTAACGCATTTGGATTGGGAAGGGAAAGCCATGGGCAGGGAGATCGGCAAAGGATTTCATAGATGCACAACCGTTTACTTGGCTCTGTGTTACGGGTGGGGAGAGACAGAGGGAGTGTGTCTGCATTTCGGTTTGTGTGTGTGTGAGAGGGAACGTTCTGCGTTTATGTTTCTGTGCTTGTGTATATGTGTATGTGAGAGGGATAGTATCTGTGCGTGTGTGAATGTGTGTGCCTGAGAGAGAGTGTGTGAGAGAGAGAGTGAGAGAGAGCGAGAGAGAGAGAGAGAGAGAGAGAGAGAGAGAGAGAGAGAGAGAGAGAGAGAGAGAGAGAGAGAGAGAGAGAGAGAGAGAGAGAGAGAGAGAGAGAGAGAGAGAGAGAGAGAGAGAGAGAGAGAGAGAGAGAGAGAGAGAGAGAGAGAGAGAGAGAGAGAGAGAGAGAGAGAGAGAGAGAGAGAGAGAGAGAGAGCTAATAATGGTTTCTAACATGCGATGGTGTGACCTTATCTGGTGGTGCTGCATTTATTTATTCAAAGGCATTGCAGAGGTATTGCCAAGGTCACGGGTATTATGTTAAACCATGACATGAAATTGGAATGGAATCTATACACGGTAAAAGGTATTTTGTTAAATCATGTCGGTATTCACAACAGAGACAAACGTGTTGATGTGTTCGTAACTCACGGGACAGTGAATGACTGACTTATCAGCCCATTATATTCCTACAAAACAGTATTTCAGCATCGAACTGTTCCTCGGGTGGATTAACAGAGGTTTTTCCGTCACGTAACCCTTCCAAATCCACAGCACGAGTAAGAAATTTTATACATATAAATTGTAAGAAGTACACTCACACAGACACACACACTCACTCACACACACACACACACACACACACACACACACACTTTTTCTTCGGCTGCCCATCAATTTTCTGTTTTTTTAATACTTTATTTACAATTTTCAGTTTTACAAAGACAAAACATATTGAAGACGTACAAAACAGTCCGAAGGAAATGCAGCTCCAGGTGGAGCACGGACAAAACAAATCAAAAATAAGAACAAAAAAGCTGCCAGACAATTTACAAGACTCCATAAATATACTTTGAAAAACAAAGTTGAAAGAATAGTGGTTTCACGGAATCAATGTAAAATAAAATGAATAAAGGAATCCGGTTAGGCGCCACAGACACTCATGGGACTAGATAGGTCAAGGTCACAATGTATGTGAGGTAATCTGACACTGAGCCAAGAAAGGTCCCCTTATTCTCTCAGATATGTTTCGTATATTTGGGGTTGTGCAGATGCACAAGTTCAACCTTCCAAATTCACAATTTTTCGCTGTCTCCATGTTAGACACTACGTTAACGAAAGGTTCCCACTCTTCGAGCCTATTTCCACCACACATCCCTTCCTTGAAAACCTTTTGCTCCCTCCAGACTCCAAACAGTTAATATCAAAATTTGTGAATCGTTTTACTCCTTTGGTTTCTACAGATTTTATTAGCGAAGCCTGGGCTAGGGACTTGAACTCAGAGGTATCAGCGGAACTTTGGGAGCAGGCAATGTCCCGGGTTCGCTGTTGTTCTATTAACGCTGCAGGTTAATCCAGTACAAGGTGATGAAAAGATTGCATTATTCAAAAACAAAACTGAATCGCATCTTCCCATCTGTGACTCCTGATTGCGACAAGTGCCGCTCTGCTGAGGGCTCACTAGCACATCTTTTCTGGTTTTACCCTACTTTACACAACTTTTGCACTGCAACTTTTGAGTGCCTCTCAAAAGCCTCTTCTAGAGACATTCAGCCGAATCACGACCTCGCCATGTTTGGATGCTCTGCACTGACTCTTGGGTTGCCGCACGACATGCAGATTGTTCTGCATCTACGAATGGTGGTGACTAAGAAACTTATTCTTCTGACCTGGAAGAGTACTACTCCACTCACCTGTGTACACTGAATCAAGGGGATGTGCATCGATTTTCGATGCTGACTGAGGCCTTCGCAAGTTTGTATGGGAGGCCTCAAGTCTTCCCTCTTCACGCCTGCGATGTCGAAGGGAAGGACATTGGGACCCATACAGCTTGGCACCGGTGTCGTCGCAGAGCAATGTGTGGTTATGTGCCTTGCTCAAGGACACACACGCAGCTAAGATCATACAAGGGATCTTCAGATCACTAGACCGACGCCTTATCCAATAGGCCACGCCGCCCCCCCCCCCCACACACACACGTACATTCACACAAATGCACACAGAGATACACACTCACGCAAATATATACACAGACATACATACACATCTACACATAAACGCACAGATATATAGACTCAAGCAAACACACACACACAAACACACACACACACACACACACACACACACACACACACACACACACACACACACACACACACACACACACACACACACACACACACACCAGATTTAGAGAAGATAGTTTAAGAGATGGAGGATCCGTGGACAGCTCTGTGCTTCAAGATATCGAGAATATATATTGTACTGGGGACCGGATAAAAATGACTTCAACATCGATGTCGTCCAGGGCTGATGGAGAACTGGGCAGAGTAACCGTGTACACAGCGGGGATGATTTATATCTGGAGGCACATAGTCGGGCGGGGTGGAGCAGCTGAATTTAAAAAATGTGGATGATATTAAACTGAAGTCTGCAGGGGGAGACCGGGAGGGTTTTCATCTATCCCTGGATCCAGATCACACTGAGGGGAAACCGGATCTATTTGTCGATGCAACAGCGGGTGTGACAGTGAAAAGCGGCAGAAATTGGTGGAACCACAGTGAAAGTTTCTGTTTGGAAAATAGGAACAGTCGTGACCACTGCCAAAACAACTATGAAGAGGTGTAAATAGGGCGGCTCATTATTCACTTACTGGTCTCATTACACATTTTGGTCAAATTACACAGAGGAATCAGACTGAGGTAATGCCAATGGTATTGACATGTTCATGTTACATACCAACAGTATTTACACCTGAGACACTGCCGGTGATGTAATTTGTTTATTCAGTAACAATGATCAGAGGTGGGACCTTGTCACTGGAGATCGATCCCCTGTATAAATCAGAGCCTGTTGCAGTACGTCAGCCCAGAGAGTCTTGTCGAGCTGTGGAATTCAGAGCAATAGCGTTCACTACGTCAGTCAAATGGGATATCCAGTAATCTGGCGGATAGAAGACATTTACTACCCAGTTATTTCAGCCGTTGGGATCCCCGGTAAGCCGGGGCACACCTCCAAAGGCAGAAACTGAGAGTTTATTCTGATGTTCTGAAGTGTTTCTCTCGCTACTTGTTTCCACAGCCACCTGCCCAGTCCCGCATTTCAGTCATGGGCGGAAGTCGCTAACAATATTAATCCCATTGCTTTCGTAGCAGGCAGCGCTCCATATTGCAGCCGAGATGCTGCCTTTGACTGAAATCCACTCCACTGCCTCGATGCCATGTAATAATTGTGAATTGAAATGTCAGCACATGAGGAAACCGGGCTACACTGCATCCGTGGGAGCCAGCCGACCTTCTGTTTTGTCCGTATAAATCGACTGTGAATTGCCTGACTGGGTGATGGAACAACGCGAATGGCTCATTTATGTTAGAAATATCAGCAGAGGGAACCGCTGATGTGGATTTCATTTCATTCCTGTGATGCTCAGACCAGTGACGTTGGTATATCATACCCATTCCTTACTGCGGTCAGGAAGCGTTTAACTAGCTGTCATCTGGTCGGTTTGGGAGTTCACCCAGATTGAACCCATTTACAAAACACGCGGAGAGTTCTCTGTCACGCCGATATTGCACACCGTCAACGTGTTCATATGTTCTGGTCCAGTTTCCATCATTTGAAGCAGAAAAAAAAACAAGGTGAAGTCTAATAATAACAACTTTGCTCTATTGCCCTGACAGGTGAGTAATTTCTCTGCTACTTTCCCTCCCTCTTGCAGTGAACCTGGTGGCGATTGTTATCCTGTCCCGAGGAAAGTGCGGTCTCTCCAAATGCATCACTCGCTATCTGCTGGGAATGGCAGCGGCCGATCTCCTGGTCGTTATCTCTGACCCTCTGCTGAAGTGGATTGTTCTCATATACTTTCGGTCTTCCTTCCTCTATTGGACTCCCGTTTGTAGGGTTGTTCGTTGCCTGCTCATAGGAAGCACCGGGGTCTCTGTCTGGCTGACAGTCGCGTTCACATGTGACAGATTTGTGGCCATTTGTTGTGAAAAGCTGAAAACGAAATATTGCACCGAAAGAACGGGGGCTGTGGTTATCGGGACAGTGAGTGTTCTGGGCTGTTTGGAAAGTGTCTCTTTCTACTTTACATTGGAACATTCGGAGATAATTGATGGAGTTTTCTATGGCTGTGTCAGCATAGAGAGTTTCTATACGTCTCCCTCGTGGGCCGCATTTCAGATGATTCATCGCGTTTTCATGCCTTGTCTCCCGTTTGTTCTGATTTTATTGTTCAATGTTCTGACAGTCAGGCGGATTTTGTCCGCTAATAAAGTCCGGAAGGGGCTCCGGGGCCGCAGTAACGGGAAGAATGACAAGGACCCGGAGTTGGAGAACCGAAGGAAATCGGTCGTTTTACTATTCAGTATAACCGGTAGTTTTATATTTCTGTGGTTAACACTAGTGGTTTTTGAACTCTACGTACTGATTGCAAACATCCCTCGTTACACGGACACTGATCCGATTTATATCGCAGAATCCACGGCTACGATGCTGCAGATCCTCAGCTCCTGCACCAACACATGTATTTACGCCGTGACTCAGAGCAAGTTCAGAGAGGAGCTGAAGAACGCGGTGAAATACCCGCTGAAACTGTTAACCAAATTCCCTAAATCATAGAGCAGCGGTTTCTGCCGGAGATTTCAGTCAAACACCATGTTTCCTCCAAAATCTATCCACTTGCCGATATGTAGAACCATTGGTAACAACTGAGCGCACTGAAATACGCATGCGTTTTTGTGATGATATATTCCACTCGCTGTTTTCCCTGTACAGGTGAAATGTGTCCTTCAACGAATATGTAATATGTAGCGGTCACCTCAGCTGTAATTCGCCCCGATGGAGGGTCTATAGTCAGGTCCCGTCCGTTTTACTGTAATAATCTCCATCACATCTGACAGCGTTTTACTCTGGGCTGGTCCAGTTAGGAAGAATCCTCTCCCTTTTCTCTATTCTCTCCGTTGTTTCTGTTTCACCCTTCTCAGTGCCGCTCACGGTGTTTTACTCCTTCCCCCACGCCGGTGAGGGGAGCGTGATCAGACTGAAACACAGCGGAGGGGTGTGTGTGTGTGTGTGTGTGTGTGTGTGTGTGTGTGTATTTTCTTTACTTTTCCAACTCCTTTTCCATCTCCGGACTGCTCCGCTTTGTCCTTTCATATCTGCCCCTTTATCTCCGTTCACATCCTGAGGTCCCGTGAATCTCTGTTCCCTGTTTCTCTCTGTCCGCACGTCCGGTCCCGTTCGGAACAAAATTTAATCTCATTGCAGACGAGTGAGTTTCACCGTGAGGGAGATATGATCGGGCTGGAACAGAGCGTGTGCGTTGTTTTCCTTCTTTTTCAACTCAATCTCCATCTCCGACCTGCTCCCTCGTTGTCCCCGCATCTCTCCGGCTTTATCTCTGTTCACATCCCGAGGCCCCGTCAGTCTGATTCTTTCCCTCTGCTTCCCTCTGTTCTCTGTTTCTCTCTGATCACATATTCTGTCCGGTCGTGTACTGAGCAAAGTACAAAGTCTCATTGCAGGAACATATATTTATATTGATCATCAATGTACGCTGAAATTTAATCAACTTCCAGAGCCACGGGAAAATAAGTTATTTGTTTATTTTTTCTCTCTCTAACTAACTAGGCTCTACCTGTAAGTTTTATCGATATATGAAAAATAAATGAATGTTACTGAAAATCCGAATTAAAATTACTTTAAAAGACTTTGTACCTCTTTCTGACGGAACATTACTCACACTGTTGCATTTCCAGTTCCGTCTCACTGATGTCTGTCCTGGCACCGATCAGCGTTACACAACACCGGTGATTCTCCTCACCCGGAGTTGACGGAAGTAAGATTCGACACGACAGATATCTTTTCAAGCGCACAATTGATTTATGCACCTCGCGTCAGTTATTACCAACTCAGCGTTTTATCATAAAAAAAATGTTTCCAGTGATACGTAAGGATTGTGTCCTCTCACCGGCCACCGTGAGCACAAAAGCAGCGTGAATCCCAAGCGACGTCATTCAGCGTGAACTCCAAGTTCTAGTCTTGTCCAATTTAACTCCCAATCAGATTGAGTAGCTTAAAGACTACGACATAATTGTCTGGCAAGATTAAATGACAAGAGCATCGCATTCCGGAGTTGGCGCTGACCCAGGGTTAATTTTGTTTCGTGTCTGCAGCGCAGGTTCTTATACTGTTGACTGTTGTCCAAGTCTAATCGCAAACTGGAGAACATCTGCAGCTGGAAATCAAAGTAATACCCACACAATCCTAAGGAGCTCAGCAAGCCGAGCAGAATCTGTGCAAAAGAGTAAGCAGTCAATGTTCCGGGCCGGCACACTTCATCAGAGAGA
Organism: Hypanus sabinus; assembly: GCF_030144855.1. Taxonomy (NCBI): domain Eukaryota; kingdom Metazoa; phylum Chordata; class Chondrichthyes; order Myliobatiformes; family Dasyatidae; genus Hypanus; species Hypanus sabinus. The sequence continues at coordinate 738,170 of NW_026779564.1, read as the reverse complement.
TCCAATTTAATAGGATCGGACGTTTCTACCATAATTATATGTGTAAGATGATGAGGGGCATTGATCTTGTGGATAACCCGTGGCTTTTTTCCCCAGGACAAAACGGCTAAAACGCGGGATATACATTTAAGGTGCTTGGAAACAGGTACTGAGGGAATGTCAGAGTTCAGTTTTCACACAGAGTGTTGGGTGTGTGGAATAAACTGCCGGCGGCGGTGATGGAAGCGAATACAGTAGGGTGTTTAAGAGCCTCTCAGACAGGTAAATGGTACTTTGAAAAGTAGAGGTCTATGCACCAGGACCTGGTTTCGGAACTGGTAAAATAAGAGATCGCAGGTTGATATAAGCCCTTGCTAACCGAAAAGTGTTCTTATGACAGGATTCATGCTTTACATTGCCTCCAGTGACAAATCATATTGCCGTATAGAGGGTAGAATAGCATAGGTCTTCGTGTGGTGGGGCAGAACGTTCGTCACTCGTGATTTTTGTTTATTGTCCACCGAGAGGGAGGTGTCTACGAAAGCAGCAAGACTACGACATACTCAGGCAAAGCGGGCGGCGCAAACAGGACAATCTTTGTTTTAACGATAAAGAAGGAAATATTACACAACCAGCGTGAGCGGAATGAAGTTGTAGATTAGCGTTAGTATTAGGCAGAGTTATACACTGTGTGCGGTTTAACTCATGTAAAGTCTGAAGCACGGGTCCGAGTAGTTCAGGAGTTGCAGGGGGTTTGATGGCTGTGGTGACATGAGGGGTTAGGTTTTGGCAGTTTAAATCGCTCATCCTGATATTCACTCAAAATCCCTTCTGTCACTTTGTCCTTTGGACCACAAGAGATGTGTTCAGTTAAAGACATTTTCTGCTCTGTTAGTCACGGAAAGGAGCTTCTGGTGATCGCTCGGCTGAGATGTTTCAGTGTATCGGGCGGTGCGATGGAAATGCATCAGAGGTCGGCCTGTCAGGATAAGCTGTCGTTGGTTAACATCTTAGTCCAAGTGTATTTCCAATTCTGTGTACGGCAGCGCAGAGTTGTTCTGCAAGTCTATTCTATCATGTGTCAGGGAAACGGGAAATGAAGTCAGTTATATTGTCTCCTGATTTATGCCTGCACCTGGTTCCCTCTCCAAAATCACTATGCTGACGGATTGCCCCACATGGGCAGCCGAGCACGGTCGCCTTTAACCTCGTCCCCATGGTAACGGAATATCCATCATTATCGTTTCCCCCTCTATTCCTCTGGGGAATTCCTCTATTCCTCTGCACTTGTACTGCAGGCCAAGTGGGTTCCGCACACCACTTTTCAGAACATCTGAACATTTCCAGGCAAGGAGTTCGAAATTTCACAAATTTGTCCCATATTCGAACTTCAGGAGGGGTCTATAGCACAGTTACCGCCGTGGTGCAAATCATTTTTTTTTGGATGTTATGTAACAAGAGCCGGTTCTGAATTCGCTTCTTTTCATTTCTCCTGTTCTGTTTCCTGTTCTAATACGCAAATTATAGTCGTGTCCTCCTTTTTCAGTCCCTGCGACGGTTCAGAAGCGACCCTAAAAATGTGTTCATCTTTCCTTCGATAGATCTTTGTCTTGCCGTTTGTCCCGCTCCTGCCGCTTTGCTTCGGTTGCCTGAACGTTATCAGGCGGGGTCGGGGAGATTGATCCAGCCGTACAGCTTCTGCTTACATGAAAACTTAGACCAGACCTGATTCCTGCCTGAGCACAGGCTGTCCAGGTGAGGATAGAGACTTTGAGATTCCTCACCTTTCTTTTTTTTGGACATGGTTTGGAGTGTCAGTCTATAGTTTTTTCGGAGGTTAGTGTGGCTTGGCTAACTCCGGTCGAGTTTACTGTCATTTAATAGCACAAACGAGACAAGGTTTCTCCGAGCCGGGTTGTAAAGAACAGCAGCACAAACAGCACTCAGAACGCTCAACACACAACGCTGGAAGAACTCAGTAGGTCAGGCAGCATCCGTGAGAAAAGAGTAGCGAACGTTTCGGGCCGAGACCCTTCATCAGGAATGGGGGGGTTTGGGGGTGGGAATAGCGCACCGAAGCCCAGTAACAGAGATAGGGGAGGGGTAGGGCCTAGAGGCCACAGGTGGAATCAGAGGAAAGATAAAGGGGGAGAGGGAGGGGATAAGCTTGAAAGAACTGTAGAAATAAAGAAGCAGAGCACACAACTACTTATGAAAGAAAGGACAGCATCCTCCGATAAGCCACGCACAAATAAATAATGCGAAGTGAATAAATCAAAACACGTTATTGTATAATCATAATCACACTTAGGGTCTCAGTCTCCGCTACCAGTTTCCTGTATAAAATATTTAATTTTCTTTATCTCAAAAGGCTCCTCATAGTGCCACCGTCTTGTGTCCAACCACACACGCTACTTGTAATCAACTTTCTAACGAGACCCCTTCAGCAGAGGAAGTTGGCGGCACCAGCGGATTTCCCAGGGTTTCCGTTACTCATTCAACCTTCTGGAGCTTCTTTCTCGTTTTCTTCTTTAAACTCTCTCCGCATTTCGGTCATCAACTTTACTATCATTACTCACCATCTTCCTTCAATCTACTTACCTGGTTTTCGTCTTTTTCTTTACAGGAAACTCTCTCCCCCGCATTCCGATTCAACTTTACTCTAACTATTTTCCATCCTACTTGAATCTACTTACCTGCTCCGGAAGGACTGCCGGTTTTAAGCACAAGCGTGAATGAAATTTCGTTCCGTTCGCCTCTTCAAGTCCTATTTATATCGCAGCACGAGGAAACCTGCAGATGCTGGAAATTCAAGCAACACACACAAAATGCTGGTGGAACGCAACAAACCAGGCAGCATCTAGAGGAAGAAGCACCGTCGACGTTTCGGGCCGAGACCCTTCATTAGGAGTAACTGAAAGGAAAGATAGTAAGAGATTTGAAAGTAGTGGGGTGGGGGCGGAAATGCGAAATGATAGGAGAAGACCGGAGGGGGAGGGGTGAAGCTGAGAGCCGGAAGAGTTTGGCAAAAGGGATACAGGAGGCCTCCTGTCCAATGATCCTTTCCCTTCTTCAAAGCGAAACACGCACCAGATGGCGAACTCGAACTTGCCTTTGCTGCCCCTAGTTTCTCCATCGTCCGTTATGTCGGAATCATGCTCGACGACGACAATTTGCCAAAAATAGTTTGAAGATGAAATTCCTTACCGGACTTCAATTGGCGAATATTTTATGTCATGGAGAGTCAGCGTGTCTGGAACTTTAAGGTACAATTGAAAAGCTTGTCTTTATATCTAGTAGCAAAACGTTTGCCAGACCTTCCCAGAACAGTGGAATTAGTTCATAATGTAGTTCTCGCGATTTGTGGCTCATCCAGTTACACTCATCTCACTTGTGTAGCTCTAAGGAGTAGCAGTGCCAAGCACGATATTCATCTGGAAAACGCAGAATTCCACAATATCACTAAACTACAGCAACATACAGCCCTGTGAAATTTATAATCGGAAGTTGCATACACGTGCAGGGAGGTTGGAGGTCAGACAGTGAGGGAGAATGATGGTGGCGAAGAAGGCTTGGAGGGAGGGAGATTGTGGATGCGGGTTGGAAGGAGAAGGGTCGAGGGAAAGAGTCACCGAGACGGGAAGGATTGTATGTTATTGTAGCACCTCACAGTGGGGAAACAACAATCCTAAAATGCATTGCGTAATGGAAAGCCCTCCAGCTCCTCACAGTACATTTTTTTTAGGATTTTGACGCGCCTCCCCTCTTCCCAGACACCCCGGCCACTGTGTTTCTCTCCGCCGTTCCTCTGCCCAACCCCGGTCTCTTTCTTCGACCAGTGCACCACGTCTCTCTCTTCCTCATGCTGTGTTTCCGATCCCGCCGCACACTGAGTGCACTATCTTCACAGTGTCTGTTTCCCAACTCGTTCACTCACCGTCTCGATACCGTTCCTGTCTATCTCCTCCTTCCACTGGGCTCTCCTCAATCCTATCTTCGGCTCCTCCGTCAATCAGATTTCTCTACCCATCCGAAATCTCTCTCATAACCCTGGCATCGCACTCCACCAGATATCCCTCATTTCTCCTCATTGTTCTCCCGTCTGTCTTCTCCACTTGGCCCAACAGTTTCTCTCCCTCAGGTCCTTCCTCTCCCCAGATTTCCTAACCCCAAAGCCCTCTCTCGTTCTACCCCGTCTCCGTCTCTCCCCACTTTCTACGCTTTCCCCGTCCCTACTTCACAACCATCACCTTCCCTCTCTCTCTGACCTCCAACTTCCTTCCTTATGCACGAAATTTCCGAATATTTATTTCACAGGGCTGAATGTCTCTGCAGCTTAGTGGTATTGCGGACTTCTGTGTTTTGTACAGAAGATGTCTAAAGATATTTTAAATGGGCGTCTGAAATCTTTTTCTTTTGGAGCAATAACCTCCCCCTCCGCTTAGCACTACGTGTTGATCTGTTGTCTGCCCATGCACTGTTGTCCATGCATGCACATTGTTCTCTCTCTCTCTTTTCAGCGTTCACTCTCTCGCCACAACGTGAAAACACCAATTAAAGCCAATTCCTGCGTGCGTGTATTCAGTTAATCGATATATAGTTGTGCACAGACACAACAATTCCACCTGATCTCCCGTCAGCCGCCGCTGACCGTGACAAAACAGCCCAAGTGTCTCCAGTCTCTCCTGTTGGCCTAAGCCCTCTAAACCAGCCAGGATCCCGATAAATATCTTGTACTTCTTCTCAAAATTCTCGAAGGCTTTCCGGCAGTGGGGCGACCCGAACAGCGTGCAATAGTCCAGAATTGGCCAAAGCAGATTCCAAATGTGAAAACTGAGCTCAGTCACAATTTTATCCATGAAAAAATGATTTGCAAGTCACAGAACAGGCTGAAAGCGTGATTGGAAAATCGAAATCAATATTACGTTATTTATGAGTGGCATATCACTTTCCAATAAACTCATACTCTGCTGCACATTGGGAAGATCCTGACAGAATCGTCAAACACAAGGGTGCAAAGATGCACGGTGAAGGAAAGAACTTAGAATTTCTCAGAGAAATGTATTCATATAAATGATACCGGAATATGAAATCCACTGCCCCACTGGGTTTATTTCAATCAATTTATTAATTTACTTATGCGACTACTAATTTAAATTAAAACATTTATTTAATTTGCTTATTTTCATTCAACATTTAAGAAGTTGTGTTGCCGAGCCACGGAAAGTTATCGATCAGATGATGTTCGATTGGCTCTAGGCGGCAGAGTAATGGATAGCGTGCAGATTGATGCCGGGCCGAAGGGTCTCTTGCCATGTGACTCGATTACAGTGAATGGACTGTTGAATACCATCGTCATCGTTCATCAGTAAACTCTGTATCTCACAATTTTAACATGAACCAGAACTCGGAGAATCTTATTCTAAAAGTAGCTCAGGGAACCAGAATCTATTTTAAGAGCATTCAATGAATTTGAGGAACAGCGCGTAAGAAGGTGTAAACATGCGCCCAGTCACACTAACTCAGAGAGTCATATGTTCAGAATTGAGACGACACACTTAAAGCTGGAACAGGGACTGACAGATACAGCAGGAACCCACACTCTCACTATAGCAGAGACTGACAGATACAGAATGAAACCCACACTCTCACACCGTAACTGAGACTGACAGATACTGAATGAAATCCACACTCTCACACTGTAGCAGAGATTGACAGATACAGAATGAAACCCACACTCTCAAACTGTAGCAGAGACTGAAAGATACAGAATGAAACCCACACTCCCACATTGTAAAAGAGACTGACAGATACAGAACAAAATCACCACTCTCACACTGTAACAGAGAGTGACAGATACAGAATGAAACCCACACTCTCACAATGTAACAGAGACTGACTGATACAGAATTAAAACCACACTCTCACACTGTAACAGAGACTCAGAATCAAACCCACGCTGTCACGGCTGGTATGTACAGAATGAAATGCATACACTCTAACTGAATCAGAGAGTGACAGCTACAGGAACCCAATGTCACAGGCTGTACCAGGGACTGGTTTGTACAAAATGAACCCCACACTCACACATTGCACCGGAGGCTGGTGGGTACAGAATGAACAACCTCTCTTCACATTAGACCCGCGAAATGAATGAAACACCGTCTCTCAAATTATCCGACTGAATATCTCCCGTTGGCTGATTGCCTCTGCACTGCTGTCGTTCTCTCTCACTAACTTCCCTTTCATTCTGCTCTGAATATTTCTTGTTTCTGCAACATGGCTCTACGTCTGTTTCAAGGTCCCTTCCTTTTCTTCCATCCCTTAATCGATATGCTTACTCAAACCTAAAATACCGCGTTTGACACGCTCAGTGAGGGAAAAGAAAGGGATGGACCTGGAGATCGGCAGTTACCCTAATACACGATCTGAGGATTATTTGGCTGCGTCTTTGTGTGTGTGTGTGTGTGTGTGTGTGTGTGTGTGTGTGTGTGTGTGTGTGTGTGTGTGTGTGTGCGTGTGTGTGTGTGTGTGTGTGTGTGTGTGTGTGTGTGTGTGTATGTGTGTGTGTGTGTGTGTGCGTGTGTGTGTGTGTGCGTGTCTGTGCGCGTGTGTGTTTACAATGTTTGTGTGTGAGTTTTATGATGTGTGTGTGTGTGAGTGTGTGTGCGTGTGTGTGCGTGTGTATGTGGGTGTATGTGTGTCTGTTCTGATAATCGTCTCTAATATTCACACCAGAGAGAAACGTGTTGATGGTAGTGCTCGTAACCCACAGGGCAGTAAATGGCAGCCTTATCAGCCCATTATATTCCTACAGCTAACTGAGCACCACAGTATTTCAGTATCTATCTATTCCTCAGGTGGGTTCAATTGCGGCTTTGTCCTCAGCGCAAGTAGTAAATATTTTTGCATGTAAATTACGAAATATATAAGAGTTACTTTTACGCATCAATATATGCATATACACACATAGAAACACATACATACACACGTAAGTATTATGACACTTACGAGCAGCCACACACACACACACATACATACACACACACACACACACACACACACACACACACACACACACACACACACACACACACACACACACACACACACACACACACACACACACGCACACACACACACACACACACATAGAGATTCCACAGATGTGGAGCAGATAGTTTATCAGATGGAGGGAACACCGTGGTTAGCCCAATTTTTTCGTCTTCCAATTAGCATGGAGCATTGGGATTGTGCTCAGAATCTCTGAAAGTTGCAGGAAATATGAATTCGTTCAGAATAAATCAATAGAATAAAATCCCCCCTCCCACTTTGTCTGGGAAGGTGGTTCCATAGCGACATGTGGTTGTATATGTCATTTGGTTTAGCTGTGTAAACCCACAGTCCGGCTTGTTCCCGATCACTTTCACTGCCTACTGATAAGACAAGCAATTGATTCGGTTCATTTACAATTGATATTTATGATTGCTTGACTGTATCAGCGATCCTGCATCACGAGATAGGAGAAATGTATGAAGGGATTAAATAATGGCATTGGAGAGTGAGGATCCGGAAATGTAACTGCAGGAGAGAAAACAACCCCGGAAAATCTGAGTTTAATATGTTTCGTCCGTTTTCAATGCCGGATATGAGGTCAGATCTCCATTGTTACTAATTATTCTTGTACATTTTTCAGGTTTTATGTTCTATCAGTTTTCATCTCGGAAAACACTCCAATGAAATGAGTTTTCATTTATTGCCATCACACTGACACTCGCTAATTTGAAATACTACCCCTTCGGATAAACTCAGAGAGCTGGTGCGGGTCTGCATCACGACTGAACGATCTTTTGCTTAAATTGTATAATATTAAATGAGTTTTCATCGCGTAATGACATTTATCCCAACTGGCTGATAACGCCTGGCCATAGCCGATTGTGCCCGGCTGATTTTACCGGCTGATCACGCATGTGGAATTAGAAAAGGCGCAGGAAGAGACCTAGAATCTTCCAGAAGCTTCAGCATTTCAATGTTAGTTCCTAAGCAATACAAAATGAACCACGGCTTTGTCGGGCATAGTTTTCACGTTAGGAGCTAAATATGCAAAATAATCTGCCTGAGTTTTAAATTATCAAACCCACCCTTTCTGCAACCTTTCCTCGGAAAGGGTAACGGGAAACAAAGCGGCACAACGTGTGTAGGAATGTCCGGAAGATTCTGGTGTTTCTGGAAACAACTTCTTAATAACTTAACTTTTTAAAAGTCATTTACCAATTCCGGGTTGCACAATATGTTCCCATAAATCCCGAATTAACGAAGTGGCATTTTCAAAGGTGGCGACTCGATCAATACATAAAGTTGTTCCACTGATTGGAGCGTTTTCCGTAAAGTGTTTGAGCCTGATGATGCGTGGGCATGACACACACTGACTGGAGAGAATATGATTGGTTCAGAGGAAGAAGCATAACTAATTTCACGTCACAGAGATTCACCCAGTAATATCTAAATAAAGTGCTAATGAAAAACCGGTGAAAAATATTGGAGAATGATTATATATTCAGTCCAGCAGAAACTTCAGATAGAAGGTCACCTGATGATTTCCATTTGGATTTACGGTTTAAGCTCTTAGAACAAGTGTAGAAGACTTGAGAAACTGACGCCATGTGTCGCTGAATCAGAATAAATTCCATAAGACCAAAGGCCTTAGGAGCAGAATTAGGCCATTCTATCAATCGGGCCCGCTCCGCCATTCCATTATGACTCATTTATTATCCCTTTAAAGACTGTTTTCCTGCCTTCTCCTCATCATCGTCTTTAATCTAGCAAACTCCTCCTTAAATATAACTAATACCTTGGACTGCACAGCCAAAGAATCCCACAGATTCACTTCCCTCTGGCTGAAGAATTTTTCCCATCTCTGTTCTAATTGGATGTCTTTCAATTCTGAGGCGTTGATCTCTGGTCCCAGACTCCCCACTGTAGGAAACGTCCTTTCAAAGTCCTCTGTACCGAGAGCTTTCAATTTTCGATAGTTTGCCACGAGATCTCCCTTCTTACTGCTAAACTCCAGTGCCTACAGCCACAACGTTATCAATCCGCAGTGATTGTTTCCAATCCTCTGTATCGAGAGCTTTCAATGTCCGATCGTTTGCCACGAGATCTCCCTTCATACTGATAAACTCCAGTGCCTACAGCCACAACGTTATCAATCCGCAGTGATTGTTTCCAATCCTCTGTATCGAGAGCTTTCAATGTCCGATCGTTTGCCACGAGATCTCCCTTCATACTGATAAACTCCAGTGCCTACAGACACAACGTTTTCAATTCGCAGTAATTGTTTTCAATCCAGCTGCTTGCAACGCAAGACCCGTCAAACAGGGTCACAGGTCAATACAATTAGAGCGCAAAAAGAGACAATGAAACCTCGGAATGCGTAAACCGGGTGGATAGTTGAGAAACCGGCAGAACAGCTGCTGTCAGTCAAGGGAGGAATTTAATTGAATTGACTTTATTTCCTACGTCCTTCACACACATGAAGAGGAAAATACTTACGTCACGTCTCTGTCTAAATGTGCAACGTGAAATCATAGTAAGTTATAATAAGTAGAACAGTCAATGTAACATAGAAATACACTCAAATCACCGTGAGTTAATCAGTCTGATGGTCTGGTGGAAGAAGATGTCCCGGGGCCTGTTGGTCCGGCCTTTTATGCTGCAGTACTATTTCCTGGATGGGAGCAGCTGGAACAGTTTGTGGTTGGGGTGCCTCTGGTCCCCAGTGATACTTTGGTCGCTTTTTTACACCTGTCTTTGTAGATGTCCTGAATCATAGTGTTACGTATTCAGGCAACAATAAATATATGAGATCGGCAAGGGTTTCTTATAACAAACAACACGTTTAGTAAACACAGAAAACAAACCCCCCAAAAGTAAACAAACACTACCGTAACCGGAAACAGCTGCTGAGCGGCTGTTCAAACAGTTCGTAAAGTGATATTCCAAAACAGTTCTTTAAAGTGGTATTGCCAAAAGTTCGATATGCTCACAGTCCATTTAAAAGGAGAGACTTTACAGGACGATTTAAATTCTCTTTCACGTCGCTTACTTCGATCCCCGACGTCGAACTTCCCACGAAGAATTTACGAAACAGATCGGCTTAAAGGCACTGACCTTTCCTTCCACACTATCCTCAATCCTTTCTGGTAAACCCAGGGATTAACACGAAGATAGTCAACGAAATCCTTCCAAATAAGGATCAAACAAAGGTCGCCCCCGTTTCACCGTAGAAAGCGATTCTCCTCGATCTTTAACTTCCAACCTTGAATCTTCACTCTCCTCTAATTGCGAAATAACAGACTCATAAAGAACCTGCTGGCAATGACCTTTTAAACTTTAGACATTAAATAAAAACTTCATCCTTCAACTAAACTGCGTCATCACTTCAAACACGCAGTGGCATGAAGTCAACCTGGCAAATCCAGCCACGAACTGCCCCTCCTCACAGGGTGGGGTCTACCTTTTATAACCTGTAAAAAAAACCCGTCACATGATCTCTACTGGCGGGAAAATGACGTCATTCCACCATCACAAGACCATCACCTCAAGTCCAGTACAGCTTCAACCCCAGTCACATGACAAGGGCTCCACTGTCATGTATCACGAGTACGTAACAATAGAAAGTTCACAACTACAGATGTGCTGAGCTGTCCGCACCACACTCTGCAGAATCCTGCGAGTAAAGGAGGTAAAGTTCCCATACCAGGTAGTGATGCAGCCAATCAGGATGCTCTCAATTGTGACCCTTTAGAAAGCCCTTAGGGTTTAGGGGCTCATGCCAAATTTCCTCAACCGTCTGAGCGAAAATAAGTGCCGTTGTGCCTTTTTCACAACACACCTGGAGTTCACAAACAACGTGATGTTTATGTCGAGGAACATGAAGCTGTTCACCCTCTCAACCCCAAATCCAATTATATCAACAGGGGTTATCCCGTCTCCATTCCTCCTGTAGTCCACAATCAGATCCTTCGTTTTAGCAACATTGAGGGAGAGGTTGTTTTCTTGACACCACTGTGTCAGAGAGATGACTTCTTCACTGTAGGCTATCTCGTTATTGTCTAGGGCCAATCAATACAGTGTCCTCGGAAATTTAATTAGCAGATTAGAGCTGTGGGTACCCACAATTTTGGGGATGCAGTATTTCGTTTTAAATTTAGCGGAGCAAATGGCCGCAAAACAATCGGAACTGAAAGCGACAGTAAACCACACGGAACAGTCAACGGCCACGTGACACAGGTCGTAGTGGACAAGGCAGAACGGAGCGTTGTCCCGGACTCCGTAACCTAATCTGGATGCTCGACCAATCTGGTAGAACAGGACTTCGATAATCACCACCATTAGATCCGCCGCAGCCATCGCCACCAGGTAACGCGTGACGCATTTGGAGAGACCGCAGTTTCCTCGGCTGAGTATGATGATCGCCACAAGAGTAACTGCAGTGAATCAAAAATGACCAAAAATAAGAAAAAAAAAAGAAAATCAAATCCAATTTGTGCAGAAATACAGCCATCAGTTGTTCGTTCATCACTGCTGGACATTATCAGAGGAAGCAATACATACCCATCTATATGTGATTAGTTTGAACAGCTGAGCACATTATAAAGCATTTTACAGTAGCGCATGCTCACATTAATCTCTTCACCTTCACGGACACAGCAGCGATGAGCAGAGTCCAAGAATGATGGATCACAGAAACGGGTCCTTCGGCCCAATATTTCCATGCCGACCGACATGGCCATCTGAGCTGGTCTCGTTTGTTCCCGTTTTGATCTCATCTCTCTAAGTTTTTCACATTTCTCAAACTGTCCAGGTGCATATTAAATTTTGTTAATGAACCTCTATCGCCCTTTTCCTTTGTCAGAGCAACTTCTGTGTGAGAAACCGTCGCTCGGAATCAAACTACATTTCTGCCCTCTGAAGTTAAAACTACCCCCTTTTGTTCACGATTAACTTACCTCACGGAGATGAAAGGCAGTATCTATACATTATCATGACTTTATGCAACTCTATTCAGCTATCCGTCAATCACCTGCCTCAAGGAATAAAATCCAATTCGGCTGAAACTCTCCCTGTAACTCAGGCCCTGGAGTCCACGCAGCATCTTAGTAAATATTATGTGCATTCTTCTCAGCGTAATTCTGCCTTTCCTATAACAGGGCGTCCAAAAGTGTTCATGAACTCCAATCGCCTATCACCAAGGAAAGAGGTAGTGTTATTAAAGTGCGCATCTATGCTTCTTTACAACGGTTTTAGTTATTGTTCGATGGCAAAGTCAGATTCTGAAACCAAAATCTTGCACCCCAGCAATCTTCCGTCTTTATTTCCATTGCTGCTTCGTGGACAAACCATTGCGCTGAGCAGAACATTTTTACACGGTTTGCAAAGTGCACAGCACTTTATTTTTTTTTAAATCTGTAATATGCTTGTCAAACAATGACAAAACATAACTCACAACACAGGTAAACCCTGTCAGGTAGTCACCTCTGACAGGGAGTATACCAAAGTGAAATGTTCTGACTGAACGGCGTTGGTGGTTTCTGTCTTTATTGTTCCCATCTTTGACAGTGTTGTAACTTGAAACAATGAAGCAAACTTTAAACAAAAAATACATTGAAGCTCTAAAATGTTCCAATGCAAATGTGGTACGTTAATCCACATTTACAGTATTTACAGTTCTGTTCGGAATGTTCCCTATTTCTAAACGGCATAAAAGTTGTAAATAGCTAGTAAATGAACTCAAGCAGTTATAACAAAGCCCAGAGAGCAAATTTCTTTCGAACCGACTGGTTAAAACTCTTCACGGATCACACGTTGTTGACAGTCCACCGCGTCTGGATGTTTCCGTCCTCAATGTAGCTGCAGCACAGAATGACATTCTTCTGTAGATAATCGGTTACCAATGTTGAAAATAACTGGTTCATTGATTGTTGCTAATTACTGCTAATTAACAATTATTTCTCTGCTCTAACGAATTGTAATGCCAGTGGGGAAGCAACACGCCTTATTCCATTGAACTGAACGCAACACCATTCTTAAAGCCTCAAGAGGCGGCTGACGCTGGGACTGCAAAACTGAGTTGTTGTCAAACTACTCCGTGTAATGACAGGACATTAACTGCGCATCGCTAGTGACGACAGTAGTGTGTAATCCTGTGGGTGAGTCCACCTCATCAGCGCTCTCACATTGCGAGTGGATTCTCTGTCTTGTTATTTTGCAGCTTTAATATGATTCATTCTCCGGTGGTTTTTTTTTTGGATATGATACATTAGCATTAATGTTGTTGTTTTTTTCTGTCGCAAACCCTCACTGTTTGCACTTTTACCGGAGTCAGTCGCAAACACAGATGTTGGCGAGTATGCGGCGCGAAATGCAAACCAATGACCCCAGCATTACAGACATTGTCCGCTGCTGTACCAGACAGAGAAAAACAGAAAATATTCAACACCGGTTTTAATGCAATGAAGTACCAGTGACGATATTGCAGAGTCACCAGGTGATTTTCGAAGTTGGATTTCAGAAAGAAGTTGATTCAGGAAAAAAGTGCGCATTAAGCTGCTAAAGTGTGCACCTCTTAAATATCTTATCACGAGTATGTATAAAATTTCCTACTCGTGCTGTGGAGTTTGAAACTGTAAAGTGACGGACAAAGCCGGTGTGGAATCCACCTGAGGAACAGTTAAATACTGAAATACTGTTTCACTTAGCTGTAGGAATACAATGGGCTGATAAGGCTGTCACTCACTGTCCTGGGGGTTACGAGCACAACCATCAACAGGTTTCTCCCTGGTGTGAATACCGTTATAAAATAAAATACTTTCTGCCGTCTGTAGATTTCATTCCGATTCTTCTCATGGTTGAACATAAAAATGCCCGTGTCCTTGGCATTACCTTCGCAGTGCCCTGCAGAAATAAATGCAGGACCGAAAAGTAGGGCCACCCCATCACATAAAGCAATATTAAAATCCAATATTGGCACACACTCGCTCAGACGAATACACACACACACAGTCGTGAACACAAACACATGGACTCAACATCCACACACATACACAAACACACATGAACGTCAGTACATATATTAAATTCTTTGTCGATCTCCCAGTTCATGCCTTTCTCTTCCCAATCGGAACGCGCTGAACACGATGTTTCACGGTGGAGTCGGCATTTCGATTAAGGGTTGAAGAAGCAAAAGCGGAATTGAAACAGCTGCAAGGCCATGTTGCAGAAGCAAAGATTATTTACAGCAGAATAAAAGAAGAACAACAATAAATTGGGAGAACAGAGTAATAGGCCAATCGACCAGAGAGAGGATAGGATTGAGCATGCAGTTGATCACAAGGTGAAAATGAAGAGAGGGTTAATATGCAGTTGACATAAAATGCAGAATTAGTGAGTGAGAACGATAGCAGTGCAGAGACAATCGACAAACGGGAGACACTCAGTCGGATAATATAAGAGTGTGGGTTCCATTCTTCACCTGCCCGTCACCGGTAGATTGTGGAGGGGTGGTCCATCCTGTACCCACCAGTCTGCGGTAGAGTGTGGAGGGGTGGTCCATCCTGTACCCACCAGTCTGCGGTAGAGTGTGGAGGGGTGGTTCGTCCAGTACTCACCAGTCTCCGGTGCAATGTGACAGTGTGGGGATCATTTTATAGATATCAGTCCCTGGTACAGACTGGGAGTGTCCGGTTCTTTAGTTCTCACTCTCTGGTTCATTGTGAGAGTGTGCATTTCATAGTCTACATACCAGTCTCTGTCACAGTGTGAGAGTGTGCATTTTATATTGTACATACCAGTCTCTGTAGAGTGTGCGACTGTGTGTGTCATTCTGTATCTGTCAGTCTCAGTTACAGTGTGAGAGAGCGGGTTTCATTCGGTGTCTGTCACTCTCTGTTACAGTGTGAGAGTGTGGGTTTCATTGTGTATCGGTCACTCTCTGCTACAGTGTGAGAGTGTGGGTTTCATTCCGTATCTGTCATTCTCTGTTACTATGTGAGAGTGTGGGTTTCATTTTCCATTTATCTGCCTCGGATCCACCGTTAAGTGTGTCTTCTCAGTCCTGTACCTGTGAGACTCTGATGCATTCTGAGCACGTGTATTTTTTCTCCTTTTTTTCCCAGCTGTCCGTCAAACCTGGTAAATAATCTTAAAATAGATTCTGTATTCCATGAGCTATTTTTAGAGCACGAGTCTCCTGCAGTCGGTTTTTGTTATGATTGTGAGATGGACAGTGCACCGATGAATGATGACGGCTGTATCCAGCAGGACATTCAGCGTCGTAGAATCATATGGCAAACAGACCATTCGGCCCGACATCATTCTGCACGCTATTTTTTACTCAACCACATAGAACCAATTGAGCAGCACGTGATTTGCAACTTTCTGTGGTTTCGCAAAACAACCTCGTAAATGTTGAATGAAAATGATCAAATTAAATAAATTCATTAATTTATATAAATGAGTGAGTAATTAAATTAATAATTTGCTCCACATAAGACCAACTGAGGCAGAGCGTTGCATGTTCCAGCAGTATTTATGTGAATACATTTCCTCTCAGCAATTCTAAATTGCTACCTTCACCGTGATCTGCTCTGTTATGTTTGCCGATTCTGTCACATATTTCTCAATGTGCACCAGACCATTAGTCTATTCGAGTTATGTCCCACTCATAAATAATATAATATTCATTTCGATTTTCTTAGATAACCTCAGAATTGTCTGCAAATGCCATGCCTTTCCCATTGATAAAATTGTGTCTACGTTGTTCTGTGCAGCACCGAATGAGTTTGTGAATAGGAATGCGAGGGAAGGTAAATTTTCAAAGTTGGAATTTCCCAAAATTCCAAATTGCAGCATCCGGTTAATTGATGAAATCCGGAGAATTTGGCGTCACTGGTTACGTCACAGCTTAGCCGGGAATGTTCCGCTCGTCAGGGACATGGTGGACGGAAGAATTTGTTCCTGTGTAGCAAGACACCGTGATCTATATTACACTCACCAGTGCAGAAGAACGAGATGAATGGAGGAGAATGGGCAGCTGATGATTAATAGATTAATATTACAAGGTGAACACGTCACATGGACATGTTGGGATCCTGGGAACAGTACAGCACGGGAACAAGCCCATTGACTCACAACTTCTGCTCTGAACAAGATACCGAATGAGACTAAACTCTGATGACTGTACACGACCCATCTCCCTTCAGTCACTGCCTACACGTGTGCTTTGATTTAATATTTACCGTTCTGGAAGCTGGGGGGTATATCTCAAAAGATGGCAAACCTGTACTATCAGCTCCCTTGTTGATGTACATATTTTAGAAGGGAAGAGGAAACACCTAATTTAACAAAAAGTTGAATGCTCAGTTAGACTTTCCGGGAAGGGAGCAGGAAGGCTGGTGAGTGAGAGAAACCATCAATCGGTACACATATAGACTTAGTCATGACACAGCATGTCATGGTCCGGTCTGTGAAAACCGCATTGCGGTTCACGGTCCAGTCCCAATTCCTTATTCCAGGATTTCCGGGTTTCTCCAGTATCTGTTCAGGCAACTGATTCTCGTTTGGGCTGCTTCATAAGTAGCTTCACGATTCAGCCTCTGGCTGCCGGATTGTTTCTGTCCAAACCCCTTGTCTGCATCCATTCCCTTCACCTTCCTCCTGAGGCCTAGCATAGCATAGCTTTGCCTCGCCTCGCTTTGTCTCTGCCTGGAGCCTTGCCTCGCCTCGCCTTGCCTCTGTCTGCAGCCTTTCCTCGCCCTGCCTTGCCGCTGCCTGGAGCCTTGCCTCGCCCTGCCTTGCCTCTCTGCAGCCTTTCCTCGCCCTGCCTTGCCGCTGCCTGGAGCCTTGCCTCGCCCTGCCTTGCCTCTCTGCAGCCTTTCCTCGCCTTGCCTGTGTCTGGAACCTCGCCCTCATTGGAACTGTCTGTCTGTGTCCACGCCTTCGCTAGGTAGGTCCGGCCGTTTTGCCGCTGCCTAGCATTGGGAACTGTGTCGTCGTGTTCAGCGTTCTGTGTGATGAGTCCCGGCCCTATGTCCTGTACCCAAGGAGGGGTCCCGGCTCGGTGTTCCATGTTCCTGACTCTCCCTCGACTCAGGCTCAGTGTCCTTCGCTCCCGTTCTTCCTCGATCAAGTCTCTGCGTTCCTGCCTCTCCCTCGACCAAGTCAAGGCTTCGGGGTCTCGTCCCGTCCCAATCACGTCTAAGATCATTGTCCTGTCCAAGCCACGGCTATGTGTTCTCGTCTTGTCCATGTGCATCGCCCAGCCCAGGAGTTCCGTGCCCATCCCGGTGCTGGGGTTCCCTCGTCCTGTGCTGGGGTACGCCTGCCAGTTCATGAGTCTCACGTCCCGTCCTGTAACCTCTTCATGTCCTCGCCTGGTTCTGGAGTCCGAGCCCGAGTCAAGACCCAGGTTCTGGGTCCTTGTCCAGTCTCTGGCTCGGAGTCCAAGGCCAGGCTCTTAGTCCTCGGTTCGATGTCCAGGTTCCCCATCCTAGTCAGGACCTAGCCCAGGCCCGGATTCCTTGTCTCGTCTGGGGCCTGTGTCATGTGCAGCGTCCTTTCTTCCTTCCTTCCCCTGCTTCCTTCTCACGCCTAGTCCTGTTCCTGGTAGTTCAGTGTCTGTGTCTTGCTTTTGGGGCCACTCCCAACCCCTCCCCCCCCACACATATGACACAGCAAGAGGATCAGGAGTTAAAAAAGGTACAAAGTGCCGAGGAATCTGAAGAGTTTGAGAAATATCGAGTGATGCAGGCACGGAATCGGATTGTAATTAATAATGGTAAATCTGTGGTGCCTAAATGGGAAAGAAATCAAGTGATGTATTGGCACCATGGCAACTGTGGGCATCAAGGTTCAGATAGATCTATGGAATAGTTGAAGAATCTGTGTTGGTGGCCGAAATTGCGAGGAGATGTACAACATTATAGTAAGAATTGTTTGGTTTGTGCCCGCTGAGAACCCCGATAAATCGGCTAGATAAGCAAAATGACTAAACGGCCCATGGGTCCCGGTCTTACCCTATGTTCTGAGAATAGCCCTCAGTACAGGAGCATCCAACGTTTTATGTTGACGATCGGGAGAAAAAATGAAAGGGTTAGATTTATCGAAGACCGAGTATGATACATTGGAATGAACAATAGCAAACAGCAAATAATTGACTCTTTTATGGAGGCTCATTATGATGCCGCCCATAACACGTGACGGAAGAAACGGCAGAGCGATGCTTGTTTAGAGGTGCGAGCAAAACCGCGGGCGGTTAAAATATGACAGAAGGTTATGATGTCACTATATCAGCCGAGCCCCATTACCCCTTCCAGATTAGTCGGGACAGAGTCAGTCCATCAGTATATCGAATTCAGACCGCTCCACATAAGTTAGGTTGGTATCATATGAACCAACTCAAACACCTTGGAGACAGTCAATGTCCTCGAGTAACTGAGTTCCAGAAAACATATTGTCAATGGGATGCTCTGCTCCGAGATGAGATTATCCTCTTGCATTTACGTTTCAGGCAATCGACGGTGATGTGGATGATGGAGCGGTTGCCCCCTCAGTAAGTTGGGGGACTACTTCCATTTTGTACCCGGAGGATCGAGACAGTTCACATCTCTGCATTCGCCCGAGCCAAAGCGGAGACACTGGAAAAGAGAAACAAATGGGAACGTGTTTTTGTTACGTGGACCTTTGGACATAAAGTGATTGATAATTTATCTGATATGAATGGATTTTAACAAGGTGTTAAATTTATCCATCGTAGGACCATTCATAATGTCAGAAGATTTGGTATCCAGGGAAAGTTCGCTGATGGATTCTGACCTGACGCCCACAGAAGACAGAGGATAGTTGTCGATGGATTTCTCCCTGGATTTCGGTGACAGGTGTCCTGCAGAGGTCTGCACTGAGACCGCCGGCTTTTCGTGTTTTTATGAACGATTTAGATGAGGAAGTGGTAGGGTGGTTTATTGTGTTTTCAATGATGTGGAGGTTGGTGGAATTATGGATGGTAGAGAAGGTTGTCACAGATTACAACAGGACAGTGACAGGAAGCAGAGCAGGGCTGAGCGGTTACAGATGGAGTTCAACCCGGAAAGGTACGAAGCGATTCACTTTGGAAAGATGGATTTGAAGGCAGTAGTGATATTTTCTAGTGTCAACCCAGGGCCGCACATTAGTACGAGTACCACAATGGAAACAGAGTGGTGACACTCTCTCTAATAAGCCGAGGGACATTCATCGGTACGAGTACCACAATCGGGACGGAGCGGTGCACTGCAGGTGCAGAAGGAAGTGTGATTAACAGGTGATCCAGTGTTCTGTACATCCATATAATGATGCTCGAAAGGTAACATACCTGACAGTAAATCAGGAGGTAAAAAAGACAACGTAATCACAAATAATAGCACAGCCTGGAAACCTGCAGATTGTTCACAGATTTCACTTGCTACTTTTGTTCAAAGAGAGAATGGATGGAGAAATAGTGGTAGTATTGTGGGGGGTTGGAGAATATCTTTAAATTTAAACAGACTACATCGTACGTAACGGATAGGAAGTGGTCAAGTCATTCACTGGCAGAGGTCAGATTCCTACCGAACGGCCCGTGTCTGCGCTGGAAAACATTGTGCTTCAAACTGTCCACAGCCCTCGCTAATTTCCCGAGGTCACGCTCCCTTTTTGATCACACGTCTCTGGAATATCGCTGAGGATCTTTTACAGTGTTTAGAGGAATATGTGCAGTGTGTTTTATTTTAACAAATGTCAGCTGTCATTGTGATTTCCATCACTCAAACCCCCGGAATGTCTGGAACGAACGAACGAAAAGATGAATGAATGCTCCCCTTTAATAAAGAAGTTTTCTCCATTTCATCCGCCAGCTCCTTCCACAACTTCAGCAGCGAATGTGCACGGTCAAAGATTACAAAATAAATTGACTTCAAGATGAATGCCTGTTTAAACCAACAAAGATACAAAAAGTATCATATTTGAATAGCTGAAGCCAGGTATCATGGAAAATAACATGAAAAGTCCACATGATGTGTTCTTCTAATGTAAATGGATTGTAATATCCCTTGAGACATCAAACTTGTGACACAGCGGCAGTGAGTAAAAATAGGCTAACGCAAGTTACAATGATATAAAATATGCTATTTATATGCTGAAGCCAGGTATCATGCACAAATAACATTGGAAAAGGCACATCGTATTTTGTTTTAAAGTAAATAGATTGCACAATCCCTTGAGGAGTAAAATTAATAACACAGGAGCAGTGAGTAAAAATAGTTTAACGTAAGTGTTTGTGCAGTTGGTTGTCACCAATGTCCCTGGCGTGATAGCCACGCTAATTGGCTCAGTGGAATTGCTCTCCCCTTAATAAAAGTCTGTTAAACCGATCACCAGTCCATCTGAGCAGCTGAAACGCTCCGTACAACTGAACGCTGCTTCTGACGGAATATGGGATATCCGGCTATTTACTACATCGCGGCCATTTTCTATCCCACACTTGTAGCGGTTGGTGTCCCCGGTAAGATGCCGGAGCTGCTCACTTTATGTATGGTGCCGTCGTTACTCTGCTACGGTATCCGCACTGTTACTGAGCACAGATGCTACCGTCGGCTGAAACGTGTTTCCGGAATGGAGGATCCAGGCATCCAGTGCTTTTATTTTCATTTTCCATACTTCGTTTCTTGCTTTTGTCAATTAAGTTGGTGCCGATTTTGACATTGCTTCAGAATGTCACCTCGCTAAGCTTTCTGAAGTGATGCTGATCTCTGCTTTTCTAGGTCCGAGTCTATATCAGTGCAGACACTTCGATCTTATAACAACCTGGCAGCTTATTTAAATGACGGTCCCGTCTATTTTCGACACGTGGTTCTGTTCTTATGTAAGTCATTAAATGAGAACGCGTACTTTGCATCTCCTTGATGCCACTTTGTCACCGCTACAAACAATCCCGTCAGCTATTTTACTTCTAATAATGGAAATGGTGTCGTTTACAGGAGCGATCGACTGCTCACCGGTACGTGAGTCGTGGGACTCGGATGCCTCGCTCTAAACTGTGGGAAGGTCGCCAATCCACTGACACTCACATCCGTCATTGTCCTCCAGCCGGAGTGCAGCGACCGAGACCGCACACACTGGATTCCCGCTTTCCACTTCCAAACAGACCATACCCGACATAGCATCGCAAGAATGGGAGCATTCAGTGAGCTGACCATATTTCTATTTTGTTTCCAAATTTCTTGCAGTTAATTTAACGGCGATTGTGATCCTTTCTCGGGGAAAATGCGGACTCTCCAAATGCATCACCCGTTACCTGATTGGAATGGCAACAGCGGATCTGATGGTGGTTATCGTTGCTGCTTTATTGGAAGAGACCAACAATATCTACATTTATTCCAGAACCCTGCTCCTCACTCCTGTATGCGCTCTGACTCTTGTATTTGTCCAAGTAACGAGGGACTGTTCTGTCTGGTTCACGGTCAGTTTTACCTTCGATCGCTGCATCGCAATATGTTACCGAAAGCTTCGGGAGCGATACTGCACCGAGAGAACAGCAACAGTGGTTATGGTGACCGTGCTTATAGTGAGCGGCGGGAAATGTGCCCCGTTATACTTTGCCATTGAACCTTACGTCATCGTTGACAACACGCCGTGGCGGTGCATCAGCACGTATGAATACGTTACTTCACCCTTGTGGAAAGGATACCAAATACTGATCAGTATTTTAACACCATTGCTGCCAATCGGCTTAGTCCTGATTTTTAATGGGTTAACTGTAAGACATATCGTTGTGGCAAATAGAGTCCGCAGAAAGCTTCGGGACAGCAGCGACAATCAGAAAGATGCCGAGGTGGAGAAACGGAGAAAATCGATGATTTTGCTGTTTTCTATATCAGCTAATTTCATATTATTTTGGATGCCCCATGTAGCCCGTTCTCTGAAATGGCAAGTGCAAAACTATCTTTACCAGAACAGATATTTGAGTTCCCCGGTATACATCCTCCAACAACTTGGTTTCATGTTACAATTTCTCAGCATGTGCACCAATACTTGTATCTACACACTGACACAGAGGAAATTCAGAGAAGATCTGATCAATGGAATGAAGTATGTGTTTACATTAAATGGCCATCTGTGTAGATAACGCCCTTGTCTAATGGCAATTCAGCTTTTTTTTCTCAAATAAAGTCGTTTTACAAAGTACTGGTTCAGCAAATATGTCATAAATTCAAACAATTTATTCAAACAATGACACGCCTGGTCATACGGAATTTGCTGAGTTTTTGCTTCACACAGTTCAGGTAGGTAGCTATATAAACATTCAATGCTGCTGGCGTGATTGTCACTTTGGTTGAAGTATGTTCCAAACTATCACAGACACTCGACTGTCACAAGGGCAGGGATGGCTTCAGGACTTTCCGGGTTTTAGATGTTTCAAAATGGACAGTGTCGGGTATCAGAATTTAAAGGGAGTACGATGGGGAACTAGGGATAGTATCACAGCTGCAGAATGGGAGGACAACGTGGAGCATTCGTTTGTTAATAGACCTGGAGACGAACACTGATTATGTTCTGGCGTTTGAAATGGGCGCAATCTCACCATTTGGAGTATTCTGTACAGCCGCCCACCAGATTAACAAAATAAAATGCGACGGGAACAGTGATGAACCGACTGGGAAGCAGAACCTGGATATGAGCCACGTTATTCGCAAGGGCACCTGCAACTTCCCTGATAGTCTTTGGCACCTACCCAAGGTAAAATGTTTAGGAATTGCATAAATTCTCGGTTGTGTTCAGGAAGTCTTCATGTCACAATATGAATAAAGGCTGACTAGCTAACATTCCATGTCAGATCTAATATTACGAAAGGAAACGGGTCTTGTGACAGATCTATCCCCGGGTCCGCAATTTCAGATCAACAGGGCGAACTCCCCACCATTTACCTTGCCCAGGGATAGCACCAGAGAGTATGGAATGTGTTTAATTAGGGATCAGCGATTTATGGTGCTGCCTGGCAGGAACTCAGGATGGTACATTGGGAAATGATGCACTCGGGGTGTTGCGCAACAGATATGTGGGGATTGTTTAGGGAGCACTTACACGGGGTTCAGTATAGGCTTGTCTCATCGATGCAGGGAAAGGACGATAGCGTAAAGTAACGCTGGGAGACAAGAAAGTTGGAACAACACGTCAAGGGGACGAAAGAACGATACTAACAGAACAGGAAGAAAGGATCAGGTAAGGCTAAAGCAAGTCACAATGTAGACAGGAAGGAAATAAACAATGGACTTAAAAGAGTGATAGGGGGAGTTGAGAAATCCTTGACTAGTTGGACTGTGGAGAACAGGAGGAGACTAAAGAGAGTGTGGGCAGATCAGAGGCAAAAGAGGAAAACGTGTCTGGAGTCCAAGGAGGCGGTGAAGCTCCTCACTGAATACATTGATCAATGTGAACACTGCGAAAAAATGCAGATATGCTCGAACATGCCGACGCTGAGAAAGAGGATGCGTTGGAAACTTGGAAAACATTATGATAGATGATTCCCCGGTGCCGGAATGGATATAGTCCAGGTAATTTTGGAAGGCGAACTCCGATATTGCTGTGATTTTGGACAGGATATTAGTGTCTTCGCTGGCCACGGAAGTGGAACTAGGTGACTGGAGGGTGGAAAAAGTTATTCATTTGTTGAAGAAAAATAACAGGGATACGTCTTGGAATTATAGACCAGGGAGCCTCACATCAGTAGTGGGTAAACTACTGGAGGGGATTATTGAAGAGGGAATTTATGCGTATTTGGAGAAACGTAGTCTGGCTACGGAGAGAAAGCATGGCATGTTGTCGTTAATGAGCCAGATTGAATTATTTGAAAAAGTGAAAATAAAACTAACAGTTGAATCAGAACAGTCGATGTGGGTCCTTTAATTTTTGTTGCTGTCTGATAAGTTCCCGATAGTGGACTCATTCTGAATGTGAGGAGACATGGGATCGAGGAAACCTGGCTGCGTTGATTCAGAATTGGCTTCCTAACAGTAGGAAGATGATATAGTAGATAGAGTGAATTCTAGCTGGAAGACAAAGTACATCCGTCTTCCGCATGGAGAGTTGAACTTCTGGCACACTTTGCAACTCTATTGCGAGTCTGATGGAGCCCGACAACTTGAAACCAGCATTTCAAAGTGATCAGCAGCAGCTTCCGGTGCTTATTAAAAGATCCAGCCTTCCAAAATCCCAATTCCAGTACACACTAATTTATCCTAATGCCAATTTACCTCTGAATCGTGGTTTTATTGCATCGAGTGTAGATACGCTCATATTTCGATCTATATAACCCTGAATCCACATGGCCGGTGTGGAATCCGTGTCTCCCTCTGAAATCATTAATAAACGAAACATACAAAACTACACAAACTAAAAACGCAGCAAAGGCAAAGCAAATATCTGAAATCACTCTTGTCTTCCTTCAAAACCATCGCAGACAGTCGGAGAATACTGAATAAACAATTTCCAAAGCTTCCATCTCCTCATGCTGTAACCATCCATTAACTCAGTCTCCATGCTTCAGTGTGTGCAAGGACAATGGAATCGAACAGCATCAACGACTTTCTAGATCGGTCGGTGCTGTGAGACAGTAAGGTTCTAACCCAGATATACAGTCAGACAGCCACAGGAAACTACTGCACAGAAACTGGGTCTTCAGTAAGTTCGGACCTTGAGGAAATATTTAAAGTCTATTCCCATCGACCTCACCCGGACCGTAGCCATCCATTTCCCTCTCATCCGTTTATTTCTCCAATCATTTCTTAAACGTTGACATCGGAATCTCAATTACCACTTGCGTTGGCAGCACTGTCTTCACTCTGTCGACCCTGTGAGTGCAGACTATTCCCCTCATGATCCACTTAAACATTTCACATTTCACCCTTCACCCATGATCTCCAGCTGTCTTCTCGCCCGACATCAGTGGAGAAAGCCCGCTTGCATTTACACTCTCTATACGCCTCATAATGTTGTAAACCTCTATCAAATCTCCCCTCAGTCTTCTACCCGCTCGGGAATAAAATGATGACATATGTAATCATTCCTTTTTAATTCAAAACATTCAGTCCTGGCAATAGTCGTGTAATTTTTCTCTTCATTTTTTCAATCTTATTTGCATCTTTCCTGCAGGTAGTTGAGCTCAACAGCTCACAATATTCCAATTCGGGCCCCAACAAAGCCGTAAACCGTAACAACGTAACATCCCAACTCCTGTACTCCATACTTTGGTCCGGGAAGGCCAATGTGCGAAAAGCTTTACCCTGTCTAACTGTGCCGCAACTTTCATTGAATTATGAACCTGCATTCCCAGATTCGTTTGTTCTATCGTACTCCTCAGTGCCCTATTTCTCATTGTGTCGGACCAACCCTGGCTGGTCCGCCCAAAGGGGAAGATCTAACAGTTGTGTGTGTTAAATCCGATCTGACAATTTTCAACCCGTTTTTCCAGCTGGTCCAGATCCCGCTTTATGCTCCGGTACTCTTCCCCCGCTGTCCTCTGCACCTGTAATGCTGTTATCATCGGCAAATTTGCTGATCCATTTAACGACATTATTATCCAGATAGGGATATGGATGACAAGGAACAAGGGGCACAGCAACGATCCCTGGGATACTCCACTCATTACAGGTCCTCAGTTAGAAAGACAATCATCCATCACCACACTCTAGCTCCCCCAACGTATCCAATGGCGAATCCAATTTACTTCCTCATTGTGAAAGCCAAGTGACTGATCCTTCCCGAGCATCCTCCCACACGGAACCTTGCAAATTCCGTGCCGAAGATCCTGTAGACGGCATCCACAGCTTTGCCTTCAACACCATTCCAGATTACTACCTGTAAAGCTCTGTGAGATTGGTTAGACATGATCTACTACGCACTGGTCCATATTGTCTATCGCTAATGTTCCTGTTCCTGATCCGAGGCTGGTGAAAGATTTTCGATGGGGAGAGAGATCGGAGTCGGGTGTTTGGTGTCGGTAGAAACCGGGAGGGGGATAGACGGGAGAGAGATGAGGTGCTAGGTGATGCATTTTGTAGGCTCCAGTAAGAACGGGATGTCTACATTATTGATAAGGCTTTAGGAATTTTGAGAGTTGTTTATAAATCCAAAGAATCACGATGGCACTGGCGATACACGCGAAGTATTGCCGACTAAATGTCTAATCGCTAAATGTCTCGATGTATTTCTGCTGACCCACTGTCGCTGCAATCTGAAACCCCTAATTTCCCTTTAAGAAACGTACTGTTAATCTGTCTAAATTACTCAGCAGTGTAGCGAGCTGCTGAAGGACCAGGTGGACTTGACTCTCGGGAATGCAGGTGAGGCACCTTTCAGCAATCAGCGAAGGTCAGCCATTACCATTGCCGGAAAAGAGGTCGGTTCGGAAGACTTCCAGCCAGACTAAATCGACGGGCTAAGAGGCATCCTCTACCCGGCATCTTCTTAGCCAAAGGCCAATGACTTGAAAACAAGATGCATTACGTCAGCGCAACATTGCAGTTTCGGAGGGAGATGAGTGGCTGCTGTCTTCTCTGTTTCATGGAGACATGGCTCAGTTCGGTGGAACTGCCGGAAGGATTCTCAATCCACCGTTCGGAGAAGATAAGAAGGTATTGTGGTGCTGGGAGGGGAGTGGGGGTGTTGTTTCATGATAAATTCTTCACCTTCTCCGTATATAGCGGTCTTGTCGCACCCTTGTTCTCCCAATCACAACACCCAATGATTGAGTTCTGTCGGTGCTGCTTACCGAGAGTTTCTACTCATTGATCCGGACGGCACTTCACATCCCGCCAGAGCAAATGTTGAGCAAGCAAACCATGTACTGAGTGACGCGACCAGCAAACAAAGAACTGCCTACCCTCAAGACCTTTAAATAATTGCGGGGGTTTCTATAAGGCTTATTTAATGAAATCTAGGCTCATTTGTCACCAGCACGTCATCCTCAGTACCAGGGGCTCCCGCACACTCGACCACTGTTAGGGCACGATCAGGAAAGCCTACCATTCCACCCCAGACCATATTTCAGGCATTCTGAACGTCTGGTTTTCTTTCTCCTACCTCCATCCAGGCGGAGGGTAAGGAACAAGACACCAGACGTATCGGCAACGATGTCGCGGGAATCAGAGGGCCGGCTACTGAATTGCTTCGAGGCGATAGACGGAAGCAACAAATGACCCAGGGCTCATACGAGAATCTGAATGTTACAATCTTTAGAAAGACACTGGAGAACGCACTGGGTGAACAAGAGATATGCAAAGTGCTGAGCAGTAGATTCGTGACAATATTTTTTACATTCATTCATTACTATTATTTATCCATTGATTTTTTTTTTTGGTATTTTTCTGATTTGATAGTGTATGTTGCTGTGATGCAGCGCATCATCAGCTTCCCTGGTGGTCTAGTGGTCTAGTGGTTAGGATTCGGCGCTCTCACCGCCGCGGCCCGGGTTCGATTCCCGGGCAGGGAATAAAAATATTTCCTGCTGCAACATTAATATGTTGATTTTAAATTATTTTGTGTATTCATTGCTTCCACAACAACCCCATTCCTGTCTGTGCTTAACCTGCATCCGCCTGATTCAGCGCCATAAAACCACAAAATATAGGAGCAGAATTGGGGTGTTTGGCCCATCGGGTTTGCTTCGACATTTCCTCTCAGCCCCATTCTCCTGCTTCCTACTGTGTGTACAACCCCTTTCCGTCTACAAATGCTGCCTGACCCGCTATACTCTGTTTCTGCAGCGATTCATTATTTGTTCTGTATGTCACTTGTTAGACAATGAATACATGACTTTGAAAAAAATATCGCAGGTGCAGTCTCAATAAAGCTGGAAATAACTGTGCGAGGTCTTACAGAGACGCTGTCTCTCTATGGAAGGGTGTGACCATACATTCCCCATACTGGACTCTGGTCCGGCTCACACAGTTTGCCGACATCACCTTGACTCATCTGCCCGGGGTCATCACTGCTCATATCTCAGTGAGTATTGTCAGGTCCAGCCGGGTTTATTGCCGTGTGCACAGGGACGGTGAGGGACAGGTACAATGAAACACGTGCAGCATCATTGCAGCCTCGAAAAGACAGACAGTACGCAAAACATAAATTGTACATTTCTGCATCATGATCAAAAGATAGAGATAAATCCTGTGCCAGTTTCAAACTTGGAAATGATTCCTCAGGCAAACTGATGACATAGAATGCGAACTGTTATATCCACGGGGGAGCATGCAGATCCAAGACAGGCTTGTTTATTTCTTTTCTTTAAACAGACAGACAACAGAAAGAAGGGCGAGTCTGTCGTCCTCTTCAGCCCGCCCTGACATTCAATAAGATCAGGCTGGCCCAGACTTTTTCTCAATCCTACTCGCCATACCAGACTTTTTCTCAATCCTACTCGCCATACCAGACTTTTTCTCAATCCTCCACCCACCCCATACCGCAGTTGCCGGACAAAAGTCGGCCGGTGTCCTCCACCAAATCTTCTACCGTCTCCCCAGGTGAGAGGAGATAAACTTCTGTCGCCCGCCTTTACTTCGACGCACTGACAGCGCCCCCAGCTTCGATCTGAAGCGTATGGATATGAATGTTATATAATGGGACATTGTTCTGAGTTTTGCTCGGTATTGACGGGACTTTGGGGAGGCAGAAGCAGTCAGAGTCTGTGGGAGGGTTCAACTCTTGGGTGAAACGCTTTCCGCAACTGGATAGCACGTTGGAGTGACATCTGCAAACACGAATGTGAGCTCGGTGAGTTGCATGTCATTTGACGAGCTTGGTTGATGTCGGACCATTAAACCGCCACAGAGACAGTTGGCGAGGGTGATTTTGAACGTAGGTCAGCGAACCGATTTGTGTATGGCAATAGGACGGTCGCTTGCTAGACAAGAGAGTAATGAGGTGTGTGTATAGTGAGCGATATTAAACGGCGAAAGCTTTTCCCGTTCAGAGACCGTACTGCCCAGTTCAGCGAATCAGTCATAATCTCAATCGCCCGTCGCTCAGCAGCTGAACAACATTGAATATGTAAAAAATTATTATAAGTTGATATTTCCAGTGTTTTCAGCTAACCAAAATTTCACATTGTTTTCGTGTCATACCGGAGCACTGAACCAAAATCGGAAGGGATTTGTTTAAAAAATCGCTACTCCTTCATGTTTACCTGTTTGCCCCGACATTTCAGCACCAATTTAAACCCACTCCCCTGCGCTCCACCCTAGCTGTCTTGTAAAGGAAAATCTATAGACGTCCCACCGCAATCACGCAATCACTGAACACTGATCGCCAACCGTTCGCATCAGTCTGTGAGAAAAGTGTGGGAGTGAGGAGCAAAGGAAGTTTTGGAGAGAGAGGGAGAGAGAGAGAGAGAGAGAGAGAGAGAGAGAGAGAGAGAGAGAGAGAGAGAGAGAGAGAGAGAGAGAGAGAGAGAGAGAGAGACTGACACAGAGAGAGAGAGAGAGAGAGAGAGAGAGTGTTACACGGCAGTTTACCAATTGTATGTTCGCTTTCTGCCACTCTTTTCGCTCCAGTGTTTTCCTGACCACCAGTGTAACTCATCTTACCGACAAAACGAAATGGATCTTTCCGTCCCTTCATTTAAACTCGAACGCTGCAGGGTTCGTAAATATTATCACCGTTTGTACTGAGGAGGAGAAATGGTTCATGCGTTTACACATTGCCCTTCAACAGAGGAACAAGAGCACGTTATACTTATTGATGCCATTCTCCTAGTTTCTTCAATTATAAAGACAATTGACATTAAATTAGTGCCATTAATTCTTAAAATTCCAATGTTAGTTCTGATTTGGACGCAAGGATTCTGCTCAGAGCGATAAATCGCCCGCTGTTGAACGTAAGGAAGTACGTCGGTGAACGAAACGGGGAGCTCTGTGTCCGTACAGTTGTAGTACACACCGGCACCAATCGCCCTGTTTCTACTCAAAATCTATTGTTAGACGCTCGGTTGCAAAGTGAAAATATCGTAGCTAAAAAGGCTGTATTGACATGTCGATTTTGCTAGTTTCCACCTGTCTTCACCCATCAGCAAGTGCATTTTTCATTGCGCTTGTGTGTACAGATAGATGTGCGCATTAATATAAATTTGAGTTCACGTTGAGGTAATCTCCAATTACATATAATGCATGATCCCTTCGGATAGACCCGTCAGCAGATACAGATCAATTGATTCACTGTCAGTTATTTTCCCGCAGTAGAAATTCAAGACGTCGACCAGCATATGCGGGTGGGAGGGTTGTGTGGTGGAAGAGATTTTCAATGTTTTCCAATGTAGTACTGAATGAGGGCCTCCGAATCTGGTATGTATTCTCAGCTAAAAATGCTGCGAGCGTTGAACTGGCAAAAATATGGGATGTCAACTCCACAAATTCTCGAATCTCCCCAGTCGAGGAAACAGGATTTATTGAAGAACGTGTTACCGGCTCCAGATTTGAGTCGCATACGGTACCAGAACTCAATGCATCGAAATCCATGTCGTTAATGAAAACCGAATCGGTAAAGTACCGCGTTGAACAGAGAATCAGAATCAGGGTTATTATCGCCGGCACGTGACGGGAAATGTGTTAACTTAGCAGCAGCAATTCAATGAAATATATAATCTAGCAGAGAGAGTGTGTGAGAGAGAGAGAGAGCGAGAGAGAGACAGAGAGAAATGTAATACTAATAATAAATAAAATAAAACATAATAATAAATAAACAAGCAAATCAGTTACGTCTTTTGAATAGATTATGAAAAATGTACAAAAATTAAATACTATATTAAAAAAGAGAGGTCGTGTTCACAGCTTCAAAGTCCATTCGTGATTCTGATTGCAGAGGGGGGAAGCTGTTCCTGAACCGCTGAAAGAGCGTTTCTGTCTCATAACCTTAGACACCCAGGTTCAAACCTGATATCCGGTGCCATCTGTGTCGACGTTGCTCCTTTGCAGATTGGAGGAATTTTCATCGTCAATGTCGTGATGGTCTATTATCGCCCCTCATTAATGAGCTGTCCTTACTGTGTGAGGCTGATGACGTGACGTAGCCGGACAGCGGCTTGCAATGAGAATATTTAGGCTGCAATTGGTCCGGTCAGTGAGGGCACAAACTGGACAAAACTGTTTATTGCCGGAATGTGTGAGGTCATGTACTTCGTTGGGATTGGTATTAAATAAATGACGATTGGTTGCGGTGGGACTGTCAAAGGAAACTGTTCACGAAAGAGAGATGGCGAGCCGATGGGTGGATCAGGTATTTTGGAAGGCAACTGCAGATTGTAGGTTATTGCAACTCGATTGGAAATTAGAAATAGAGGAAACATTGTGATACATCTGTACAGGTTTCTGAGGTTGGCTCTGTTGCGGTGACGGCAATTTCACTCCCCATATATGCTGAAGGGTACAGTAGCACTGGAGAAGCTCGGAACAATTTAACTGACTCACCTCCCGTGATGAATGCACGTCCTCTGACGAACAACTGATGTTAAAACTGTTCACTGCAGAATATAGAATAAGTGCTGAATCTAAGGCGATGGATGAGGCGTACAGTCAAGGACAATGTCCAGGATGAGGAATTATCGTTTAAGTACGAATTAAAGCGGAATATCTGAACATACTTTCCTGATACCAGAGACTACTCGACGAGACAGGGTTGTGGATGTTACAGCACGGGGCTGATTTAAATAGGATATGGACGCTTTAAAAAAAATAAGAAAATCGTGGGTTGCGAAACAGCCAAAGAAGATAGTTTGAAACGTGGGCAAGTGCAGCCGTGATCATATGACGTAAACGGACGGGAGCCATCAGTAACTGACATTGTCCCCTTACACTAGGAGTAACGTTTCGGGATTTTCTATTCAGGAACAAAATGTAAACTCATGGAACTGGTCTCCCGGCTAACGTGCATACAGAATGACGATTTAAAATGCCAGGACCGGATTATGAATTAAATAAAGTCGGCCTGACGAATGGTCTCACTGCCGGGAACTGTATTACATCGAATCTCAGGGATTGGGGATCTGCAGTCAATGACACTATGGGACGTTAGCCATATATTGCTCGCTTCTACCGCTTGCTGCCCGCGATCTGCAACATCTCCACCTGCAGAGACGTACCGGAGATTTTATCAGGGAAAGCTCTAGCTACAGCTGAGGGAGACGCTAATGCCCTCGGGTGGACTCTGCCACAACTACAGTAACACAGGAATCGAGTGAGATTAGAATCTGACAGAGGATGAAAATACGTCACCATGCGAATCGGAGAGCGAAAGGACAAAGTCCACTTCTTTCCACTGACGCTGAAATCCGTTCTCCGAGTTTGATTCTTTTAGTTTTACGAGACAGTAAAATTCCGAACTGCAGAGAGTTTAAGCTGCCTCGACGGGATTGATCAGAGTCGGAATGGAAATGAACATTGCACAATGAGTAGAAACGTATCGTATTGAATTGTATTGAAGTGTAAAAATACGCAGTTCTCAACTGAAAACAAAGAGCATCAAGGGTGTTAAATTTTATTGGCAGTGGGATTGTTGGCGTGAGCGCTGCGAGCAGGGTTCGAACTTGCGCGGGGAATCCCCATTGGATTTCAAGTCCAACGCCTTAACCACTCGGCCATCGCAGCGATAATGTTCAGCATCGCATCAATGTTCAGCACACACCGTAGCACTGCCCCCGAAGTGAGGGTTTTACTTGATTTATGTTTAGTAATGGAAAAAGTGAATCATTATATCATTATTCCAATACAAATAGAATAATTGGACAGCTGTGGAATTTGTTTCAACACCGTTAGGTCAGTACGGGAGTGTGGAGGGCTAACACTGCCGTCAGTATCATAAATGAAGGAGATTTCCAGTATTGGGGATAAAGATCAGGATCAGAATTTGTTTCATAATGACGAACATATGTCAACATGATATTGTTGTTTTTTATTCTACTCTTCCTGAAATGAATGTTTAAATTGCATTTGCAGACCTTTACCACTGAATAAGCCTAGAAGTAAACATTTAGGGAATATTGCACAAGGTATCTTTGCTCAGGATGCTGTCAATTCAACCCCTGTAGAATGTGATGAGAATGGGTGGGGGGGGGGGGCGATAGTCCCTTTCCAATCCGCCTAGACGGCTCTAGACGTAGTTCCCTGTTATTTTCTGCCATTAACGGGGTCGAGGACAGTTATGGTCCCTGACTTTATTTCTGCGAGTGACCTGGTCGGCGACTGTTGTTGCCTTTGTTTTTTCCATGCGACTGAGGGAGTTGAGGGCTGTTATCGTTCCTGACTTTATTTCTGCGAGTGAAGTGTTTGGGTACTTTTATTGTCGCTATTGGGTTTTTTTTGTTGCGGGGGAGGAGGCATTTTGGGGTCTGCGAGATTTGTTTCTTTTCTTTTTTCGAGTCGGCTTGAAGTTTGTCCTTTCATGAAAACCGATGGTCTCCCGGTATTTAATTGCTGTCCGGAGCAGACAAATCTCAGAGTTGTATTGTACATGCGGACTTCGGCAATACAATTAACCCTTTGAATCTTTATATTCTCCTCACTCGTGTGACTGCAGTTCCACTTACTGTATGAAATACTCGTAACACTGATTTTCTCTTCTCGCTCAGACTGCAGGACAAATTCGATCATATTACAATCACTGCCTCTCAAGCATTCCTGTATGTTAGTCTACCTGTCAAAACACAAAACACCATACAACCCACAATTATCTTTTTCTAATGGGCTCAACCAAAACGTACTCTAAGTCCATTCTGCAGGCATTACACAAATTCACTCTCTGAGTATCCAGCGACAACTAGACTTTCTCAAACTTGCTGCATATTGAGATCCTACAATGGCCACCGTTATATTGCCATTTTCACATGCCTTGTGCATCTCCGCTTGTCATTTGTACTTAACGTCGACTGCTAGAGGACTGTATATAACTCCCATCCTATGATCCTATGTTATCTCTCACTAAGCATTATTGTTATTTTTTCTACAGCACTCTAAATTGCGCTAAATAAAATAAATAAAAATATGGGTAAAATGTGTAGAAGGCATGTTTGGTCTGCCGATGATTCTGAATAATGCAGCCAGTCTTCTTTTGGCACCGTATTGAGAACATGTCCTCGATATTGGCGAGGCGTGCCCATCACTACAGCACTTTGCCCCTTCTTTCGATCCTACGCATTGGAGCCCCGCCCCACACCAGACTGTGACGCAACGACTGACAATGCTGTCCACGTACGCCCACAGAAATGTATTTGATTCTTCGACAGCACTCTAAATCGCATTAATAAACAATTATGACGTCTGCACAGTGACCGTGTCAGCATTTTGGGACCAGGATGGATCCGCTGAGATGTCTTCGCCCAGGAACCTGAAGGTATTCACCCAGAAGACCATAAGACCATAAGACAAAGGAGCAGAAGTCGGCCATTCGGCCTATCAAGGTTGCTCCGCCATTTCATCATGAGCTGATCCAATCTCCCCTTCCCCCGCCTTCTCACCATAACGTTTGATGACCTGACTACTCAGAAACCTATCAATCTCTGCCTTAAATACACCCAACGAGCGGCGTTACAGGGAACGACACTCTTCAAAAAGGGTTTGCACGTTTCACTGCAAACGCAGGATGGGTTGAGATTGTCACTTCCATGTGAATGGTTTCAGCTCGTTATGTTTTCAGACATTCCTGGTATTCGTCTCAGGGTTGGTTTATAATTAGTGATCACATGCGTAGCCACCAAATGGAACACAACCTAGTCGCGGTGTGAAGGCTTGCGTTGCTCAGTACCCAGGAGAACGAAGGTGGCTGTAGTTAGGAGTTAATGTTTTGGCTCTTTGTATGGGGCACTGATGCCAAACAACTCAAATAGAAGAGGGCGGACGGAGAGTGTCCACCGGCCCTACAATTTCGAGGGCTTACCTCAGAGATAACAAGCCGGACTGGTCAAAGAAAACCTCAGTGAAACGAAAATGAGGAGTCCGTCTATATATTAATCGGCCGGTATTTCTGAATCACTACCCGGGACTTGGCAGGCAATTGCGCAAACCGAGATTGTACTGACACGATGAATGAATCCCCGAACGTCGCAGACTGACAGGGATGGAGGGTCTTCATTGCTGCCCCGAAAGGCCAGCGGCGAGACTGGCAATAAGTTATGAATTTAGTCAGCTCCGCCATGGGGACAGGCCTCCGTTGTATCCAGAACATCTTCATGTAGCGGTGACTCAGATAGGCGGCGACCGTCATTAAGGAATTCATCACCCAGGACATTCCTCTTCTCACTGTTACCATCAGGAAGCAGGTACAGAAGCCTAAAGCCAAACACTCAGCAATTCAGGAACCAATTCTTCCCCTCTGCCATCCAATGTCTAAATGGACATTGAACCTATGAACACTGCATCATTCTTTCATCTCTTTTGCTCTAGTTTTAATTTAACAATTTAATATACATATATTTGTTCTAATTCAATATTTGATTGATTTTTATTTCTTTATTTATCACGTATTGGTTGTACTGCTGCCGTTAATTTAACAGGTTTCTAGATATCTGATACTGATTCTGAAGTAAGTCACATCCGTAAGACAGATGTTGGTGAAGATCAGAACTAAGACTCTCAATCCGGATCAGTAGAAAATGAGTTCAGTGGGAAGATTCCAGCTCGCGAAATCCCAAGCGTTTGGCACAACAATGTGACCGGAGTGAGCAGTTTCGCTTGTCACCTAATTTCTGCCCGCACGTATTCTGAAACCGGTGAAATGTATTAGACAATATACTGTGCAATGAATATTCTATCCTATGAGATATATAAACCAATATTGTATACAAGTTAGAGGCACTTGTGTCCTGGTCGGGAAAAGGGAAGTGGTTAAACTGTTCAAGTTCACTTGCCGGTTTCTTGTGCTTCCACGTTAATGTCTACAGCGCTCATCAGCATGCAGATCTATTGTTTTCCAAAGACTGCTGCGCTGTTTCCATTTTACACGTATTTCCACAACAGAGTGTAACAGCAGCACAGTCTCCCAACTCCTACACTGACCACCTGAGGCCAGGGTGCCGAACACCTTTCCCACAGTCTCTCTGCGCATGAGACGGGTTTCAGCAAACTGTGCCCTTCTCCGACTCTCTCTCTCCCTGCTGATTTGCACACCCCGGTGCTCTAACCCTCACAGAATAAATACTCAGCTGGTTTGACATTCCAAAATGTGACACTTCAAACTTACCTGTCTTGAAAACTATTTCCAATTCCTCCTTCAGTTTTTCAGTTTGATGTATCCAATTATCTCGTGCTTCTATGCAAAACTCGTGAAGCAAATCGCTGATAATATCCAATGACGGGGCTCGTCCGGGATTTGAACACGCCACCTCTCGCATATATTTTTTTCATCCGAAGCGAGAATCATACTACTAGACCAAAAAGCACGCCTTCGCAGATTGCGTCACGACTGTACTCCGAAGCCATTTAAAGTTAATTGGTGGGAAACCCATTGTCCTCTCCGTTCTTGAGAGGAGAGCCTGATGTCGAAACATGTTGGGCCTGTATTCCTTTGAGATTACAAGAGTATTCGTTACTTGATTGAGTCAAAGCAGGAATCTAACAGACCCACTTTAGTGCACTTAAAAATGCGTTTGCCGATGGAAAGGACCCAAACAAGGGACGCTTGTTTAAATCTCAATTCTGAGTATATTTTTCTCGCAGACGATGATGCTTCTGAGCAATTCGCTACCTCGGCGTTGGTGGGCGGTGGACTGTTGGACGCTGTATAATTAAAATGATTTCAGACGGGTGTACTGAAGTATTTGTTCCATGAACAGCGGAGACCTTTGATAAATGACACACAATAGGAACTTTATTCAGGACGAATTTTCACACGTCGATGCTATCTGGACTGCTGAGTCCCTCCAGCATGTTGTATGTGTTTCGCAAGTTGGTCTCACATTCTGTTGAGATATTTTGATTATCCTTTTACCGACAAGCATTTTCCATCACGTGACCTTCCAACTCATGTCACGTCACCTTCCAACTTTACTCTCTGTATTTACCTCTTTCCGGTGCATCTATGTCAAAACTCACAAGAGGATTCCCCTTCAAACTGCACAATCTATCATCCACATTCCCCCACTCCACGTCGAGTATCATTGCCATCTGCGATGACGTCACCACAGTGCTATTTGGGTAAAAACTGGTATGGAGCTGGAATGAGAGGGAGTGTGCAACTGATGATTCATATCTTGATGACAGTCAAGGGGGAAAGGAGAAGATCGTGAAAGACAACAGGATGGGGATATTTTCTTATTGCCAGAAACTTTCCTTCAACAAAATCGGGTGTAAAATGAAGAAAACAATAGGAGTAAGAACGCCGAATTGTCATAGACGGGTTTGGAAACTATCTCTCCAGTGGAAGCTACGACCTGAACACAAAGTCTTACATCACTAATCTATCCTGGCCATGGTGGTAAACTTGTGGTTAATTCCATTGCTGCAGCCAATAAAAGGATTAATGTGCTTTCAAGTTTCCGGGGATGGGGTCGAAGATTTATTTTCCCAGCTTTCCGCTGCTGTTTAGAAGGAGGCGTTGTCTGTTTTGACAGAGAAACTTAGAACAGAATTAAATGGACTTCGTGCTAGCAGATAGGATTAGTCTAGTTTAGGATTATGTTCAGAGAAGACGAGATGTTTTGAAAGATTCTTCCGACGGTGTTGGCTACTGTTTCAGTCAACATGTCATTCGTTGACGGTGTTAACAAATTTTACACAATTAGTTTCGCATTATCGTTGTTTGAAATACGCTCAACAGAGTTCCACAGTGGGACTGGGCAAGATAGACGACAACACAGCGTACTCTCACCTCAGACTGAACTCTGACATCTCCAACCCTATCGGGCTGTCATCACCCATTGTTCATCCTTGAACAATAGCCATGCTTCCGGATTCCTGTGAGGATACTTTGCGTCTCAATCAGGACCGACCCTGCGTACGTTGCTGATGGAAGGGGAACGTGGGTTAAAACTTCTTTCCCAATAGTTAAGAAGTTCAACTGTTTCCGCTAGTGCGGCCTGACTTGTGAATGTGAAGCACACTTCGCCTTCCAATGGGCAGTTGGAGGAAGCTCTAACGTGATGTTTATGAGCTTGTCTTCCTAGATACATCACAGACAACTGTTACGGATTCAAGCAACAATAAATATATGAGTGAGGCACGGTTTTTTACAACAAACAACACGTTTATTAAACACTGAAAACAAATCCCCCAACAGTAAACAAATCACTAACGTAACCGGAAATCAGCTGCTGTGCGGCAGCTTAAACAGTTCTTAAAGCGATGTTGCAAAAACAGTTCATTAAAGTAGTATTGCAAAAGCTCAAAATGCTCACAGTCCATTTAAGGGAGAGACTTTTTAAGATGATTTAAATTCTCTTTCACTTCGTGTTGTTGCAGTTCTCAGTCGAACTACTTTTCCCACGAAGAATTTACGGAGATGGTAAATGAAACGTCTTAAAGGCACTGACCTTTCCTTTACAACACTGTTCCCAATCCTTTCCGCTATTCACAGGGATTAACATGGGCACAGTCAACGAATTCCTTCTGAATGAGGATCAAACAAGGTCAAACCTGTTTCACCATCGAAATCGACTTTCTTCGATCTTTCAACTCCCGAACTCCAATTTTTACTTTCCACCGATTCTCAACGAGCAGTATTATAAAGAAACTGCTGGCAATGACCTATTAAACTTTCGGCATTATATAGAACTCCGTCTTTCAACTAAACTGCGTCATAACATTAAATCAAGCAGTGGCATGAAGTCAACATGGCAAATCCAGATACGAACTGCCCCTCCTCACAGGGAGGGGTCCTCCTTTTATACTCTGTAAAAATAAATGTCACATGACCTCTACTGGCGTGAAAATGACGTCAGTCCAACATCACAAGACCATTACCTCTAGTCCAGTATAGCTTCAGCCCCTGTCATGTGACAAGGGTACCACTGCATAAACGGAGATTGTCTGTGTTCCAAAGAAATACAGACCGTGAATAACCGACGAGGTGGTGGTGAGGTTAAAGCGATGGACTGGGAATCCATTCTGCTTTGGAAACGTGCATCCTTAATACCATTCTTGTCGTCAGCCGTTTGTTTTGTGGGACCATCTCTTGCATTTTCACTTAAACCTCTTCAAACTTATCATTCAAATTCAGCTTCAAATTTACTGTCATTCAACCATAAACATCTAAACATCCAAACGAGTTAACTAATTATCTGGAACCAAGCTGTGAAACACAAAATCTATATCACATAAAATGTTGTTAACACAATTATATTATCAGAGATTTGTATATATTCTGGAGACGTACACGATGGCAAGCATACATATACAGTAGAACATATAGTTAAATATATATGAATATTTCTACAGACTTTCCCATAAGTAATGATTAACGGATGCCAACTGGGTGTTCAGAAGTCTGTAAGGGCGAGGAATATGTTATTCAACCCAACAGTCCTTGATCTTATCCCGTGGTACGTTCCGCCTGACGGTATGAGGTCGATGATGTTGTGGTTCAGCAGAACTAATGGGAGTTGCCTTTGATAATGTTGAGGTCTCTGTGAACGCAGCGCTTCTGTGAAGTGGACGAAGGGGCCCTGATGATTCTCTCAGCGGTTCTCACACTCCATTACCATATACAGATGTTTAGCAATTCCCGTGTGAGACGGTTATGCAGCTGGTAAGGACACTGCCGACTGTGTTCCGCTTATATCTGTTTGGAATGGATGCAGGAAGTCTTTCTTGCCTCAGTCTCCCTTGGAACTCGATGCAATTCTCTGCCCTGGTGACTAAACAAGTAGTTTTGAGGAACCATGTGAGATCATTTGTGATGTGCACTCCAGAAAACTCGGCGTTCCTGACTCTCTGCAGCAAGGAGCGGTAGCTGTGCAGAAAGTAATGGTCCGGCAGTTTTCTCCTTTTGCTCCACACAGAGTTCGAGGGAACACGTTTTCAGGCCGTGGGGATTCGCCACCGTCTTTTGCATGAATACCGCAAGGTAGCTAATTTTCTGTAATCTGCATCGGGTCCATGGACTCGCCGCTGCTTTGTCTCACTCCTTAGAAGTTGTGTTTGCCTCGCGAGTAAATACAGATTAAAAAAACAAAAATCACTCTCACCTCCTCTGGCTCCAGGCAAAGAACATCATTCTGATCTTCCGGCCGACCAAGGTTGACCCCTGCAATCCTTCTGCTCCGACCATATCGGCAGATGCACTTAGGATTCTCCTTTAGCTCGAGCAAACTCACACCTTCTGAGTCAACAAGAAGGGTTTTGTCATCCTGATTTCTTTGTCTTGAATTTCTCATCCTCCTGAGAGGCGTGTTCTGGTCCGGTATTTTACCGTTTAGCACCTGAAATCAGCTATATCGCTTCCAGTATAATAAGCATACAACAATGACAAGTTTAGTGTTGATGTTGATGAAGGAATGTTGCTGATTACTTCACTCCTCCTATTTGAAACGAACGTCAGTCAATAATACCAGCGGAAGCGAATCATTGATTGAAGAGAGATGATGCGTATACATCGCGCAGAAAGCAGCACAACAGTATTCCTTCAGATTCTCCTCTAAATGTATCATTTTACACACAATTT
The DNA here is from genome assembly GCF_030144855.1 of Hypanus sabinus. NCBI lineage: Eukaryota > Metazoa > Chordata > Chondrichthyes > Myliobatiformes > Dasyatidae > Hypanus > Hypanus sabinus. Next base: position 697,487 of record NW_026779564.1, on the reverse strand, counting down.
AGCAAATCTAATTGTCATGGCCTGTCCATATGGAATGTACTGATCTCCCTTGTTTAACTAATCTGTGAATGTACCGTCCGAATGCTCACTAACTTTTCAGATGAGGCCAGATAAGACATCTTGAACCGAAGCGTGCACAATCCACTCCACATGCTGTCCAGGTCGCTCATTTCCTCCATTGTTTGAGGCTGAAGATTCTAGTGTTGGTGGTAATTGTATCTCTCGAAATTCAGATACAGGCTTTCCGGAAGTAAATGTAAAGTGAAATTATAGTTTCCTGTTACAGGAGCTCAGCGGGTCCGAGAGTATCTCTGCAGGGGAAAGGGTAGACATTGTAGTCATTAATGTCTGAAACTCTTCCTCAAGCGGAAGGCGATCAGGTTCTGGAGAACACGATGAGAATGTGCGCTGCGAGCCCAAACCTCATCAGCCCAAAGGAGTCGCGTCTGGAATTTTATGGGACCAAGTGAGAGAAATATGGGTTCGGAGACGATGGACAGAATAACCTTAAGTACATCTTAAACATACCACTGTTTTGCCACTGACAATCAATCAGAAACCTCTAAAGTTTTGAGAGTGAGGACTGAGTGTGCACAGCAACAGGCACAGATAATCGAATGGATACACAGAAATATGTCATAACAACGGCCTCGGTCAGTGTGGGAATTAAGCAATGCTGAATTGGACGGGAGAATTAGGCCCATCGGGAATACATGGAGACAAGCAATATTTAGTTTCCCTTGTCGCTCTGTTCAAATTCTGAGTGAATATCTAACACTGATGAAGCGCGTCGAAGAGCCACTTGCCAAGCCAGCTTAGAAGCATCGAAACATGGAAAGCCTACAGAGCAAAACAGACCCTTCGGGCCACAAATCTGTGCCGAATATGTCCTTACTTTAGAAATTACCTGGGGTTACCTCTATTTTTCTCAGCTCCATGTCCCTATCTAGGAGTCTCTTAAAAGACCCAATTCTATCCGCCTCTACCACCGTCGCCGGCAGCCCATTCGCGCGTTCACCACTCTGCATAAAAAACAATATCGCTGACCTCTCCTTTGTACCTACCTCCAGGCACCTTTCAACAGCACCCTTTTGTGTTAGCCATTTCAGCCCTGGAAAAAGATCAGACTATCCACATGATAATTGCCTCTCATCATCTCATACACCCCCATCAGGTCACCATTCAACCTCCGTCGATCGAAGGAGAGAAGGCCGAATTCACTGAGCCTAATCTCATAAGACATGGACCCCAATCCAGACAACATCTGCACCTCTGCACACTTTCTATGGCTTCCACATCTTTCCTGTAGTGAGGCGACCAGAATTGAGCACAGTACTCTACGTGGACACTGACCAGGGTCCTATATAGCTGCAACATTACCTCCCGGCTCCTAATCTCTATCCCACGGTTGATGAAGGCCTTCTTAACCACAGAGTCAACATGCGTAGCAGCTTTCAGTGTCCTCTGGACTCGGACCCAAAACTCTCTCTGATTCTCCACATTGCCAAGAGTCTTACCATTACAACTATATTCTGTCATCATATTTGACCTAGCATAATGACCCACCTTAAACTTATCAGGGTGGACTCCGTCTGCTACTTCTTAGGCCAGTTTTGCATCCTATCAATGTCCCGCTGTAACCTCTGACAGCCCTCCGCACTATCTTCAACACCCCAAGCATTGTGTCATCAGCAAATTTACTAACCCATCCCACCACTTCCTCATCCAGGTCATTTATTTAAAAAAAAAACGAAGAGTAAGGGCCCTAGAAAAGATCCCTAAGAAACAAACTGGTCACCGGCCTCAATGTAGAATATGGCCCGTTTACAACCACTGTTTGACTTCCGTGGGCAAGCCAATTCGGAATACATTACGCAACGTCCGATGGAATCCCATGCCTTCTTACTTTCTGAAGGAGGCTTTCATGGGGAACCTTATCAAATGCCTTACTGAGATCCATATATATAACATGCTGTGCTCCACCTTCAGCAACTCTTTTGGTACATCCTCTAAGAATTCAGTCAGGCGAGTAAGGCAGGACCTGCAGTTTACACAGCCATGCTGTCTATCCCTAAGGGTATTATGTCTCTCCAAATTCGCAGACATCTTGCCACTCCGGATCTTTTCCAGCAACTTGCTCACTACAGAGATACCTGAAATATGAATTAATATTTTAACCGACCCTACCTTACCAGCTGAGCGCTTTCAGTCATTTTTGTTATTATTTCGATTTCCAGTATCATTCTAATTTCTTTTTCAAAAAATCGACGACATTTTCGGATAGAACACAGTTCCAGATAGAGAAAGTTAATCTATTGCTTTGAAATTCCTTTAAAGGTCAGCGTACATTCATCATCAGTGTCAGTATATGTCCCTACATACTGCACTGAGATTTAGTTTGCTGGGTAGCGGACCAGATGGTGGACGGGGAAGGACGCGGATGGTCACGGGGTCTCGGGAGGTGAACAGGGATAAAGATGGAGATATGCAAGGACAAAGAGGGAGCAGTCCGGTGCTGGAGACTGAGTTGAAAAAGAAACATAAAACACACACGACTCCGCCATGTTCCAGTCCGATCATGTTCCCCTCAGAGTGAAACTCAGAAACCGAATCTGTGGTACCGGCGTGGCAGAAGAAATAAGCAGGGCATTTATAGTGGAATCGAGGGCATTATGACAGACATTGGGAGTGAAACACCGTGACCATCACTATGTGGAATAATGATTAACAGCGGAGAGGGTGCAGGGTGGAGAAACGGGAGCGGATCCATCCTGAATGGACAAACCAGCGTACAACGATCCTCCCATCACGAAATTGGAAAACGAGACGTAACGGAGGGAATGAAAAACAAAACGGGCGGGACATCAGTGGATTGTCCCCGACACTTCCCGAGTTCGACCGAGCGTTCATCTGATTGAATTAAAGCTGGAGCGCGTCGCACATATTTGAGAAGAATCTGATGAAGAGAAAATTCCACCTTCACAGAGTAGACAGCCAGTGAAATATATCTCCAGTAAATACATGCGTATGTCAGAGCGCTAAGCTGTTGGCCGTGGTTCTACATATCGGAAAGCTGATAGCTTAAGGAGGGAAATGGCGATTGATTTAATTCTACTGCTCAAACTAGCTGGTCTCACTAGAATTTAACGAAATTGGTTAACAGTCTCAGTGGGTATTTCACCGCGTTCTTCAGCTCCTCTCTAAATTTTCTCTGAGTCACGGCGTAAATACATGTGTTGGTGCAGGAGCTGAGGATCTGCAGCATCGTCGCTGTGGAGTCTGCGATATAAATCGCATCCCTGTACGAGTAGAAAGGGATATTTGCAGCCCGTCGGTAGTAATCAAAAACCAACCGTGGCAACCACAGAAATATGAAACTACCGGTTATACTGAATAGTAAAACGACCAATTTCCTTCGGTTCTCCATCTCCGGGTCCTTGTCATTCTTTCCGGTGCTGCGGCCCCGGAGCCCAATCCGGACTTTATTTGCAGAAAAAATCCGTCTGACTGTCAGAACATTGAACAATAAAATCAGAACCAATGGGAGACAAGGCATGAAAATGCGAGTAATCATCACAACTGCGGCCCAGGAGGGAGACGTATAGAAGCTCTTTGTGGACGAACAGCCATAGGAAACTCCATTAATTCTCATCGAAGGCTCTATTGTAAAGTAGTAAGGGATACTTTCTAAACAGCCCAGAACACTCACTGTCGCGATAACCACAGCCGCTGTTCTTTCGGTGCAATATTTTGTTTTCAGCTTTTCACAACAAATTGCCACAAATCTGTCACAGGTGAACGCGACTGTCATCCAGACAGAGACCCCGGTGCTTGCTATAAGCAGGCAACGAAAAACCCTACAAACGGGAGTCAAATAGAGGAAGGAAAAACTAAAGTATATGAGAACAGTCCAGTTCAGCAGAGGGTCAGAGATAACGACCAGGAGATCGGCCGCTGCCATTCCCAGCAGGTAGCGAGTGATGCATTTGGAGAGACCGCACTTTCCCCGGGACAGGATAACAATCGCCACCAGGTTAACTGCAAGAGAGAGGGAGGGAAACAGAGAAATTACTGACTCGTCACTGAAATAGAGCCGCAGTGTGACAGAATCAGATTAGATCTTGTTCTTTTTTTGCCTCAAAGAGTGAATACCGGACACTGAACATATGAAGCGACTGGCAGTGCGCATTATCGGAGTGTCAGAGAACTTGCCGAAAATTTTGTAAATGAGTTAAACCTGGGTGAATTCCCAAACCGACCAGCGGACAGCGGCAGCAGTGAAAGATGGACGTTAAATATCCGCATCACTGGCTCCGAGCAGCACGGGAATGAAATGAAATCCACATCGGCGGTTCCCTCTGCTCACATTCCAGAAATAAATGAGCCCTTCGCCTTGTTCCGTTACCCAGTCATGCAATTCCTATGGGCAGAACAGAAGGACGGCTGGTTCCCACAGACGCAGCACAGCCCGGTGTCCTCCTGTGCAGACATTTCGATTCACAATTATCACATGACATCGAGACAGCGGAGAGGATTTCAGTCAAAGGCAGCATCTCGGCTCCAATATCGAGCGCTGCCTGCTACGAACGCAATGGGATTAATATTGTCAGCGCCTTCCGCCCATGACTGAAAAGCGGGGACTGGACAGGTGGCTGTGGAAGCAGAGCGAGAGAAACACTTCAGAACACCGGAATTAACTCGCAGTATCTGTCGTTTGCAGGTGTGACAGCGGCTTACCGGGAATCCCAACGACTGAAATAACAGGGTAGTAAATGTCTTCTATCCGCCAGATTACTGGATATCCCATTTGAGTGACACAGTGAACGCGATTGCTCTGAATTCCACAGCTCGGCAAGACACTCTGGGCTGACGTACTGCAACAGGCTCTGATTTATACAGGGGATCGATCTCCAGTGACAAGGTCCCACCTCCCACCATTGTTATTGAACAAACAAATTACATCACCGGCAGTGTCTCAGGAGCAAATACTGTAGGCATGTAACACAAACACGTCAGTATCATTGGCATTACCTCAGTCAGATCCCTCTGTGTAATTTGACCAAAATGTGTAATGAGACCAATAAGTGAACAATGAGAACTCTGCTCACAACAATCCACACTTATAGTGACAGAGGTCAGGACTGTTCCCATTTTCAATCTTGAAACTTTCACTGTGGTTTTAATTCCACAAGCATTCCGGAATCGAGGTTTCCAGCATTTTCTGCACTTTTCACTGTTACGCCTGCTGGTTTATCTACAAATAGATCCGCATTCCCCTCAGTGTGTTCTGGGTGCAGGGACACATGAAAACCCCTCCCACTCTCCTCCTGCAGACTTACATTTGATTTATTACACAGCAGCTCCACTTTGTCCGCTCAGACACAAAACCCGCCCCACCCCGACCCACTATGTGCCTTCAGATATAAAACATCCCCGCTGTGTACAGAGACACCCTGTCCAGTTCCCCATCAGACACCAAACCCACCCCACACCGTCCCACTATGTGCCATCAGATATAAAACATCCCCGCTGTCTACAGACACCCTGTCCAGTTCCCCATCAGACACCAAACCCTCCCCACCCCGTCCCACTATGTCATCAGATATAAAATATACACGTTCTGTACAGAGACACCCTGTCCAGTTCCCCATCAGACACCAAACCCACCCCACCCCGTCCCACTATGTGTCATCAGATATAAAATATACCCGCTCTGTACAGAGACACACTGTCCAGTTCCCCATCAGACACCAAACCCACCCCACCCCGTCCCACTATGTGTCATCAGATATAAAACGTACCCGGTGTGTACAGAGACACCCTGTCCAGTTCCCCATCAGACATCAAACCCTCCTCACCTCGTCCCACTATGTGTCATCTGATATAAAACATACCCGCTGTGTACAGAGACACCCTGTCCAGTTCCCCATCAGACATCAAACCCTCCTCACCCCGTCCCACTATGTGTCATCAGATATAAAACATCCCCGGTGTGTACAGAGACACCCTGTCCAGTTCTCCATCAGACACCAAACCCACCCCACCCCGTCCCACTATGTGTCATCAGATATAAAATATCCCCGCTGTCTACAGACACCCTGTCCAGTTCCCCATCAGACACCAAACCCTCCCCACCCCGTCCCACTATGTCATCAGATATAAAATATACACGTTCTGTACAGAGACACCCTGTCCAGTTCCCCATCAGACACCAAACCCACCCCACCCCGTCCCACTATGTGTCATCAGATATAAAATATACCCGCTCTGTACAGAGACACACTGTCCAGTTCCCCATCAGACACCAAACCCACCCCACCCCGTCCCACTATGTGTCATCAGATATAAAACGTACCCGGTGTGTACAGAGACACCCTGTCCAGTTCCCCATCAGACATCAAACCCTCCCCACCCCGTCCCACTATGTGTCATCTGATATAAAACATACCCGCTGTGTACAGAGACACCCTGTCCAGTTCCCCATCAGACATCAAACCCTCCTCACCCCGTCCCACTATGTGTCATCAGATATAAAACATCCCCGCTGTCTACAGACACCCTGTCCGGTTCCCCATCAGACACCAAACCCTCCCCACCCCGTCCCACTATGTCATCAGATATAAAATATACACGTTCTGTACAGAGACACCCTGTCCAGTTCCCCATCAGACACCAAACCCACCCCACCCCGTCCCACTATGTGTCATCAGATATAAAATATACCCGCTCTGTACAGAGACACACTGTCCAGTTCCCCATCAGACACCAAACCCACCCCACCCCGTCCCACTATGTGTCATCAGATATAAAACGTACCCGATGTGTACAGAGACACCCTGTCCAGTTCCCCATCAGACATCAAACCCTCCTCACCCCGTCCCACTATGTGTCATCTGATATAAAACATACCCGCTGTGTACAGAGACACCCTGTCCAGTTCCCCATCAGACATCAAACCCTCCTCACCCCGTCCCACTATGTGTCATCAGATATAAAACATCCCCGGTGTGTACAGAGACACCCTGTCCAGTTCTCCATCAGACACCAAACCCACCCCACCCCGTCCCACTATGTGTCATCAGATATAAAATATCCCCGCTGTCTACAGACACCCTGTCCAGTTCCCCATCAGACACCAAACCCTCCCCACCCCGTCCCACTATGTCATCAGATATAAAATATACACGTTCTGTACAGAGACACCCTGTCCAGTTCCCCATCAGACACCAAACCCACCCCACCCCGTCCCACTATGTGTCATCAGATATAAAATATACCCGCTCTGTACAGAGACACACTGTCCAGTTCCCCATCAGACACCAAACCCACCCCACCCCGTCCCACTATGTGTCATCAGATATAAAACGTACCCGGTGTGTACAGAGACACCCTGTCCAGTTCCCCATCAGACATCAAACCCTCCTCACCCCGTCCCACTATGTGTCATCTGATATAAAACATACCCGCTGTGTACAGAGACACCCTGTCCAGTTCCCCATCAGACATCAAACCCTCCTCACCCCGTCCCACTATGTGTCATCAGATATAAAACATCCCCGGTGTGTACAGAGACACCCTGTCCAGTTCTCCATCAGACACCAAACCCACCCCACCCCGTCCCACTATGTGTCATCAGATATAAAATATCCCCGCTGTCTACAGACACCCTGTCCAGTTCCCCATCAGACACCAAACCCTCCCCACCCCGTCCCACTATGTGTCATCAGATATAAAACATACCCGCTCTGTACAGAGACACACTGTCCAGTTCTCCATCAGACACCAAACCCACCCCACCCCGTCCCGCTATGTGTCATCAGATATAAAACAAACACGGTGTGTACAGAGACACCCTGTCCAGTTCCCCATCAGACACCAAACCCTCCCCACTCCGTCCCACTATGTGCCATCAGATGTAAACCACACCCGGTGTGTACAGAGACACCCTGTCCAGTTCCCCATCAGATACCAAACCCTCCCCACCCCGTCCCACTATGTGTCATCAGATATAAAACAAACACGGTGTGTACAGAGACACCCTGTCCAGTTCCCCATCAGACACCAAACTCTCCCCACTCCGTCCCACTATGTGCCATCAGATATAAAACATACCAGCTTTGTTGAGAGACACCTTGTCCAGTTCTCGAACAGACCTGGAGGACATCGATGTTTTCGTCATTGTGATCAGCTTCTCCATGATTAGTATTATATCTGATATCTTGAAGTCCAGATCTGTCCATGTAGAACCCCCCCCCCCATCTCTTAAACTGTCTTCTTTGTTGAATCTACCTGAGGAACAGTGAGAGGCTGAAATACTGTGGCGTTCAGTTAGCTGTAGGAATATAATGGGCGGATAAGTCCATTGACTGTGGGTTAAAAACGCAACCATCAACATGTATGTCTCTGGTGAGAATACAGGCATCATTGAAAAGAATATTCTCTGCCATGTATAGATTCCACTCGGTACACAGAGGTCTTCATCTGCTGCTTTAACATAAAAATACCCGTGTCCTTGTCATTCCCTCCGAGGTGCCCTTGTAGAAATAAATGCAGGATCGCCAGGTAAGGTCACATCATCAGATAAGGTCATATCAGAAACCATTATACACACACACACACACACACACACACACTTCCTCCAGCTCTCTTTTGCAAACACACGGCACACAAGCACATTTTCCCTCTCTCTCTCTCACACACACTGTCCCCCCCTCTCTCTCTCTCTCTCTCTCTCTCTCTCACACACACACACACACACACACACACACACACACACACACACACACACACACACACACACACACACACACACACACACACACTTTCTTACCGGCAAATTTACACTAGTGCATGTATTAAATTTATTGCCTCATACCCTGTCCGTTCCTTTCACTTCCTGCACTGAACCAGTGAAATAGGGTATCTTACAATTGATCTTATCATCGATAAAGGGAGAGAAGAAACAGAAGAGATCTTTCAGCAGCCGCAGTACCACGTTGTAGAAACTAGAGGGCAAAATGAATAGGGAGTAGGGAGATATCGCGTAATTACTCAGTCCACCAGACCGCTGATCATGCAGTAGGCTTCAAGCCGAAAAGGAAGAGAGACTTCATATCCATTTTAAATGAAATGAAGAACTAGTGAGAGAGACCGACAGCAGTGCAGAGACAAACAAGCAACGGGAGACATTCAGTCGAATAGCATGAGAGTGTGGGTTTAAATCTCCACTGAATTGTCGCCGGTATAATTTTAAAAGGTGGCTCATTTTGCACCCACCTGTCTCCGGTGCAAGGTGACAGTGCGGGGTTCATTTTTGCAGATATCATTCCCTGGAGGAATTTGAGAGTGTGGGTTGCTGTATCTGTCAGTCTCTGGTTTAGTGCGAGAGAATGCATTTTATTCTGTATCTCTCAGTCTCTGCTACAGTGTAAGAGTGTGGGTTTCATTCTGCATCTGTCAGTATCCGTTACAGTGTGAGAGTGTGGGTTCATTCTGTATCTGTCAGTCACTGCTACAGTGTGAGAGTGTGGGTTTCATTCTGTATCTCTCAGTCTCTGCTACAGTGTGAGAGTGTGGGTTCATTCTGTATCTGTCAGTCTGTTGCAGTGTGAGAGTGTGGGCTTCATTCTGTATCTGTCAGTCTCTGTTACAGTGTGAGAGTGTGGGTTTCATTCTGTATCTGTCAGTCTTTGTTACAGTGTGAGAGTTTGGGTTTCATTTTGTGTCTGTCAGTCTCTGCTCGAGTATTACGTCTGTCGTCTCACTCCTGTACCTGTGAGTCTCTGATTCAGTCCGGTCGGGTGAATTTTCCTCTTTTTTTTTCCCGCTGTTCCTCCAATTCAGGAAATACTCTGTAAATCGACTCTGTATTCCCTGAGCTATTTTTAGAAGAAGAGCCTCTTGCAGTTGGTTTACGTTAAAATTTTGAGAGTCAGTGCACTGATGAATGATGACGGTTGTATGGAGCAGTACACGTATGCGTAATAGAGTCTTATGGCAGACAGACTGTTCGGCCCAAGATCATTCTGCATGCGATTCGTTATTAAACTACATAGGGCCAACCGAACAGAATCTGATCCGCATATTTCTATGGTTTGGTAAAACAATCTCTGAAATGTTGAAATGAAATAAGAAAAATAAATATTTTAATTATGTTAATAAAATAAGTGCACAACTAAATTAACAAATTAATTGAAATAAAGCCCACAGGCGCTGCGAGTTTCCCGTTGGAGCAGCATTTATATGCATTTCTCTCATCACATTCTACTGGGGTTGTGTTGCGAGCATCCTGAGCAGCTGCATCACTGCCTGGTTCGGAAATTGCACCATCTCGGATCGCAGGATCCTGCAGCGGATAGTGAGGTCAGATGAGAAGATCATCGTGGTCTCTCTTACGCCATTTCGCATATTTACACTGCACTCTGGTTCCAGAAAGCAACCAGCATTGTGAAGGACACCACGCACCCGTCATAGAAACTCCTCTTCTTCCTGCCATCTGAGAAAAGGTATTGAAGCATTCGGGCTCTCACGACCAGACTATGTTACAGTTTCTTCCCCGCAAACTATCAGACATTTCAGTAGCCAGAGTCTGGACTGACACGAATTTACTGCTCTCTCCCGTGCCTATTGTCTTGTTTATTATTTATTGTAATGCCTGCACTGTTTTGTGCAGTTTATACAGCCCTGGGTAGGTCTGTAATCTAGTGTAGTTTTATTCTGTGTTGTTTTTTTCTTTTACATAGTACAGTCTAGTTTTTGTACCGTTTCATGTAACACCATGGTCCTGAAAACAGTTGCCTCGTTTTTACCATGAACTGTACCAGCAGTAATGGTCGAACTGACAATAAAATGTGACTTGACTGGACTTGACTTGAACAGTTCTAAATTACGCCCTTCACCGTGTATTCTGCACCCTTATATTTCACTATTCTGTCACATATTCCTCAATGTGCACCTGTCCATGAATTAACTAGAGTTATTTTCCAGTCACAAATAATATAATATTCATTTCGGTTTTCTCATGACAGCCTCAGACTGCTCTGCAATATGCAATGCTTTTTTCATTGATACAATTGTGACAGCCTTGTTCTGTGCTGCACTGAGAGAGTTTGTGAGTCTGAATGCGAGGGAAGCTCAGTTTCACATTTTGAATCACCCAAAGCTGCTCACTGCAGCACGCGGTTGATGGAAGAATCCTGAGAAATTTGGCGGCACTGATTACGTCACTGATTATGTCACTGCGCAGCTGGGAATATTCCCCTCGTCAGGGACATGGTGCGCGGAAGAGGTACTCCGGTGTTGCATTATACACTGTCCGATATTACAGCCATCAGTGCAGAAGAACGAGATGAATGGGGTGAATGGACCTAAGATGCTGAACAGACTGATATCACAATGTGAACACATCACCTGGAGATGTTGGGATCATGGAACAGCAGAGAACAGGAACATACCCTGCGCTCAACAAGATACCGAATGAGACTGAACTCTGTTGACTGTACATAGCCCATATCCGTTCATTCACTGTCTGTACATCTGCTAAGCCAACAACGTCGTAAACAACAATGTATTACCGACAGCCACACTTGAGAAATTTTCCTGGCACCCACCATTATCTGTGGAAAAAAAAACACAAACTTGTCCGGCGCATCTCCTCTAAGCTACTCTCCTCTCGCGTTAAAAACAAACCATCACTGACTTGATATTTCTACCTTGGCCACAATAATTCTCCTTCTAGGCCTCTCATAACATTTTCAGGTTCTGCCGGATCTTCCCCACAGCCTCCGTGCTCAGGAAGGGGAGGTCGACGGAACATCCAACAGTCCTCTCGTTGACGGACCGGAAGTGGAAGGAGTGAGCAGTTTCAATTTCATTCGTGTTAACCTCTTTGAGGATCCATTCCCGGCACAATATATTGATACAGTCTCAAAGAGAACACGACTGCGGCTGTAGTTTATTCAGAGTTTGAGAGGAATCGGTCTGTCACGCAGGACTCTCGCACATTTCGACAGATGTACCGTGGAGAGCATTCTAACTGAAAGCATCACCGTCCGCCATGGAGGGGCCACTGCACAGGATCAGAACAGTCTGCTGAAAGATGTTTTCTCGGTAGGCTGCATCACAGGCGCTAGCCTCCCACGCACACAAGATACCGTCAAAAAACTGATGGATGCCTCAAAATGCTGCGTCCATCAGAAAAGAGCTCACCCCACCCCACTTCGCTCGCCGAGAGGGCACAGGGGCCCGACCACACACACTCAGCGTTTCAGGAGCAGCTTCAGCCCATCTGCAATCAGATTTGTGAATGGAGATCGATCCGCTGATGAAATCTTTCTCCGGATTTTTCTATTTCGTTCTGCACGATATATGTCATTTATTTCTGCAGATACTGTAGAGAATAATTTATAACTGTGTTATTCTGTAATGGAATGCATGGTTACCGCATGACGACAAAAGCACGTGACACGCATACGGCTCCTGTCTGACTGCAGCTGTGACGGACGGAATGACCTGAATGACGGGACCTTTGATGACGCTGTTTCTTTCTTGAGGAGGAGCATCCTGTAGATACTGCTCACTCCGAGAAGCGATGTGCTTGTGATGCGTTGGACTGCTTCGTTGAGAGAGTGGGGAGTGAGGGTCATTGGACACTTCGAAGCCCAGAGGGAGAAACAGGAATATGTTGGAGCAGGGCTGGGCACATCTGGGCTGTGGGTCCCAATTCAGGTCCCGTCAATTTAGGATGGATGTGGACGTATCCGTCATGCAGCCGAGAATATTCCTGGGGATATTTCCACCGCTAAGGAACCTCAGACGCAGGTAAGACCGGAAAAGCTGTTATTACTCGTCCTGGAGCAGAGAAGCCGAAGAAATGTACAAAAGCTGTGGTAAATCTAGTCAAGAGAAAGGAAGAGCTTACGAAAGGTTTAAAAAACTGGGTAATGAGAGAGAGCTGGAAGATTATAACGTTAGCAGGAAGGAGCTCAAGAACGAAATTAGGAGAGCCGGAAGGGGCCATGAGAAGGCCTTGATGGACAGGATTAAGGAAAACCCCAAGGCCTTCTACAAGTATGTGAAGAGTAAAAGAAATGAGGGAATAGAACCATTCAAGTGTGACAGTGGAAAAGAGTGTATGGAACCGGGGGAGATAGCGGAGGTACTTAATGAGTACATTGTTTCAGTATTCACTACGGAGAAAGGATCTTGACGATTGTAGGGATAAGCTACAGCGGACTGAAAAGCCTGAGCATGTAAATATTATGGAAAAAGATGTGCTGGAGCATTTGGAAAGCATCAAGTTGGATGTCAGCTGGACTTGTTCCAAGCCTACAGCAGCAACGATCCCCAAATCATCCAACACGACATCGACGATTGCATAGTTGCTGCTTCCCGCACTCGTGCAGAACTCGTGGAATTATTCAAGTTTGCCTCCGACTTCCACCCTGCGCTCAAACTTACCTGGTCCATTTCCGACTCCTCTCTTCCCTTTCTCCATCTCTGCCTTCATCTCCGGAGACAGTCTATCCACTGGTATATTTAATAAACCTACAGACTCACAGCTGTCCGGACGGTACCTCATGCCACCCCTTCTTTCAGCTCCTCCGTCCCCTCTGTATCTGCTCTCAGGCTGATGCTTTTCATTCCAGAGCAATTGACATGTCCTCCTTCTTCAAAGAAAGGTGCTTCCTCTCCCCCAACATGAACGCTGCCTCACCCGCATCTCTTCCATTTCACACACATCTGCCCTTACACCATCCTCCCGCCGCCCCATCACGGATAGTGTCCCTCTTGTCCTCACTTACCACAACACAATGCACATTCTGCACATAATTGTACATAACTTCCACCACCTCCAACGGGATCCCACGACCGAGCACATCTTCCCGTCCTCATGCAACTCCCGACCATTTCTGCTTTCTGCAGGGTGACTCCCTGTGTGACTCTCTTGTCCCTCCCCACTGATCTTCCTCTTGGCACTTATCATGGTAACTGGAACAAGCACAACATCTGCCCTTACACCCCCTCCCTCAGACCCCAAACAGTCCTTCCGGGTGTGGCGACACCTCACCTGCGGGTCTGTTGGGGTCATCTACTGTATCCGGTCGTTGAGAGCTCCTATATATCAGTGAGACACAACGTAGATCGGAAGGCCCCTCCCGCTCGTCGAGCACCTGCCACGAAAAGCGATGGCCTCCCCTTTCGATTCTACTCCCCGTTCCCATTCTGACATGTCAGTCCGCGGCCTCCTCTACTGCCAAGGCGGCGACACACAGGTTCGAGTACTGACACCTTGTATTCCGTCAGGGTAGCCTCAAATATTATATAATATTATATCGATTTCACTAACGACTGGTCATTGCTCACACTCACTCCCACAATTTCTTCACCATTCGGCATTCATGTCTCCCTTTCACAACTTCTTACCTGATTATCTCCACAACCTATATATAAATAACAATACCTCATTTCCTGAAATAATGGAAAGGCTGAACTGCTGGGAACAACAACGTTTCCAGGAAGTTCAATTTATTTAAGCGCTTGTAGAGCAGGTGTGAATTTATTTTCTGAATGTCAAAATTAATTGACCCTTTCGACTGAGCGGTAAAGACTTCTAAAATTTTTCAAAGCAAAATTAGCGGGGGAGATCAAAATAACTTCCAACTGCTCTCTGAATCTGGTCTGTGTCACATCGTAGATAAAAGTATTTGCGCAGCTGCTGAAGTTCTGAATCACAGAACCCGCAAGCTGTGCCTGATAAAGCCGAATGGACGTTTCCAGGTCGATGCAGAGGCATTGCATGAGAATAAAGACCAGAGTGGTTGTCGCCCAACAGAGAAGGAAACTCACCGACAGGCTGAAGAGCAGAATGATGGATTGTCTTCGACTCTCCATCTCCGGATCTCGCTGTTTCCCGGAATTTCCCCGTCCCATCAGTCCCCTGCGGACTCTGCTCGCCGCCAGTATCTGTCTGACGGTCAGAGCATTGAGGGTCAAAATGAGGATGAAAGGAAGTAGCGGATTCAACAGACGGTCCACCCAATAAAACCCCTCAAACGGTCCCGTGAAAGGAAGTGCAGGCCTGTTGGTACAGACCCAGTTACCATTTACCAACAAAGTTGCTCCATTCATATAGAGGAAATAAAATGGGATGTTTTTTAAACAGAAACCGACAGATATTGCAACAATCACCAGTCCTGCAACTCTGGGGATGCAGTATTTAGTTTTAAATTTAGCGCAGCAAATGGCCACAAAGCGATCGAAAGTGAAAGCGGCAGTAAACCACACGGAACAGTCAACGGTCACGTGACACATGACGTAGTGGACAAGCCAGAACGGAGCGTGGTCCAGGATTCCGAAATGAAATCCGTTTGCTTGATCCATCTGGTAGAACAGGACTTCGATAATTACACCATTAGATCCGCCGCAGCCATCGCCACCAGGTAACGCGTGATGCATTTGGAGAGACCGCAGTTTCCTCGGCTGAGAATGATGATCGCCACAAGGTTAACTGCAGTGAAAAAAATAGACCAAAAATAAGAATAAACAAAATCAAACGCATTTTTTGTAGAAACACAGTTATCATTTGTTTCCTAGAAATAAAACCCATCGTTCATCTCTGCTGGACATTATCAGTGGAAGTAAAATGATACATTGTTTGTTTGAACACGTGACCGCAGCATGAAGCGATTTACACGAGCGCATGGGTGCTTCGACCCAATATCTCCATGCTGACCGACGTGGCGATCTAATACCATTGTCCGTGATTGGTTCAGATTCGTCAAACTGTCCATGTGCACTTCAAATATTGTTAACGACTCTGTTGCTCCCATTTCCTTTGTCAGGTTGTTCAAAACACAGAGCAACTTCTATGTGAGAAAACGTCGATCGTAATCCAGCTACATTTCTGCCCTCAATAAAATGTCACTCGGCCGAACCTCTGCCTGTAACTCAACCGCGAGAGTTCCTGCAGCATCTTTGTGAATACTGTCTGCTCTCTTTTCAGCGGACTTCTGCCTTTCATATAACAGGGCGGCCAAAACTGTTCACAGAACTCCAAGCGCGGTATCTCCAAGGAGAGGGGTAGTGTAATTGAAGTGCGCATCTACACTTCCTTCCGAAGGTTAAACTGAACTTACAGCAAACGCACCCCTTCCGCAACTTTTCCTCGGAAAGATTAACGGTAAACAAAGTGGCACAACGTAGGCAGGAAATTCCAGACAATTCTGATATTTCAGTAAGTGGAGACAACTTGGCATGAACTTAACGTTTCAAAAGTGATATAGCAATTCGGATTGCGCAATGTGTTTCCAGAAATTCCGAATAAGAGGAAAGGGCAACTTCAAAGTGGGGGCTCAGTCAATAGATGAAGTTGCTCCACTGGGGCGTATTCCGTAAAGCGTTTTTCAACGCTATTACATCATTCACTTAACTGGGCAGAGTTCACCAACAGCAGGTCAGTTTTATTTGGAGATAATTCTGGGCAGGTCGAGATAAGAACAGTTAATTGATTACTATTTCTCAGATCTATTATGCTGTACAAGCATATTTTAATATAATGGAGGTCAATGTCGTACGAGGACGCGGGCAGACGGCTGGTTTTCCAGTCGTATTCGCGATAGCCTGTTGATGCGTGCAAGATGATGCGCAGTGACCGGAGAGAATGTGATCGGTTGGGCGGGAGGCATAGGGCATTGGAACATGCATGTTGTAGTTTATGTCTCACACTAGCACACATGGATATTTAATTAATTTGTTAACGAAAAAATCCTGCAAGAATTGGAGTATGTTAATCTTCAGTTCAGGTGGAAGGTCAGACAGAAGGACACCAGGCGTTTGTGATTTTGGATTTACAGCTTAAAATCCGGAGCAGGCGTTGAAGACTCGAGAAACTGAAGTGATGTGTTCTTAAGGGAGAACGAATTCCATAAACCAGAAGACGCTAGAAGAGGAATTAGGTCATTCGGTCAGTCGATGCCGCCATCATGGCTGATTTATTAACCCTTTCAACGCTATTCTCCTGCTCTTCCAGAACCTTTGAAGCCCTGATTAACCCGAATGCTCTAAAACTTGGCCTTAACTGTAGTCAGTGACTTGACCTACACAACCAACTGTGCCTGTCGTGTTCACGGATTTACCGTCCCCTGGTTAAAGATTTATTTCCCCTTTCGTCTGTGTTCCAAAGGGGCGTCGCTTAATTCTGAGGCTGTCATCTCTGGTTCTACACTCCTTCACTACAGGAAACGTCCTCTCTGCATCCTCTTTATGCAGATCATCCGAATACTTAGATCTCCACTCATTATTTTAAACTGCCGCGATTACAGATTCGGAGCTATCATTTCACAGTCATTGGTCACAACGCAGCTCCTTGCGACACGTGACACGGTAGAGAGGCCGCAGTTCAATCCCATCACGCGCAACATCCTGGAAAAAGTAATAAAAGACGGGAATGTCTAAAACAGGAATACAGCTTCCATGACCGGCATTATAACGGCTCGCACTCAATGTAGGATTTGAGAAAATATATTCTATGAAATTAGTTAAATGTATAAAATGGTAAATCTAAATTGCTTATAGCTTTCCTCATGTTCGACATTATTACCGTGAAGAGGCTGAAATCGTGCTATTTCAAGGGCAATTTGTATTTACTTTATGAAGTTGGAAGGTGAACTGATGCGACGTCAAAACAGAGCGAAGTTGGGCCGAAACAAAATTATAACTCATTTATATTGTGGTCTTCCAATTGCGCTGAAACCAGTAAGCTTCCGCCAGACAGAACAAGGACAACAAACTTCCCAGTAACATGCTGGTACAGCAGCCGAACTGGAACATTAATTACAGTGAAAACACCGACCAAGGGGGAGAGGGAATGGATGTCGGGATCGGCTGTCATTGTATCATCGCTCCAAAGGTGCAGGTAATGGACAATTAGAAAATGGATCGATCTGTTTTCTGTATTGGATACCCGGGTGATTTAAAGTGCGATTGAAAACACATTTTACAGAAGGAGAATTACCAAACAATTTAACAGGAAAGCAGAGTATCTTACTGAAAGAAAGGGAAAGAAGATCTGTCAGAAACACAGGTACTGCTTGAAAATGGAAACGTTTTCAGGGAGTTTCGTTTATTAATTTTCTCGCAAAGCAATTGTGGGTTTATCTCCATAATTGTAAATATATTCGACGCTTTCATCTGAGCAGAGTAGTTTTCTAAAACAGTTCAAAACTAAGGTGGGGGGGAGAACAGAAGAACTTTCACCTGCTCTCTGAATCTGGTCTGGGTCACTCCGTAGATAAAAGTATTTGTGCAGCTGCTGAAATTCTGAATCACAGAACCCGCAAACTGTGCCTGAAAAAGCCGAATGGACGTGTCCAGGTCTGTGTAGAGGCATCGCATGAGAATGAAGATCAGAGTGGTTGTCGCCCAACAGAGAAGGAAACTCACCGACAGGCTGATGAGTAGAATGATGGATTGTCTCCGACTCTCCATCTCCGGATCTCGCTGTTTCCCGCAATTTCCCCGTCCCTTCAGCCCCCTGCGGACTCTGCTCGCCGCCAGTATCTGTCTGACGGTCAGAGCATTGAGGATCAAAATGAGGAAGAAAGGAAGTAGCGGATTCCACAGACGGTCCACCCAATAAAACCCCTCAAACGATGGCGAGAAAGGCAGTACAGGTCTACTGAAACAAATCCAATTACCCCTCACCAACAACGCTATTCTTTCCATATACATGAAATAAAATGGTATGTTTTTAAAAAAGAAGCCGAGAGATAGTGCGCCCATCACCATACCCGCAATTCTGGGGGTGAGTATTTTGCTTTAAAAGTAGGCGAGCAAATGGCCACAAAGCGATCGAAAGTGAAAGCGACAGTAAACCACACGGAACAGTCAACGGCCACGTGACACAGGCCGTAGTGGACAAGGCAGAACGGAGCGTTGTCCAGGACTCCGGAATGAAATCCGTATGCTCGACCCATCTGGTAGAACAGGACTTCGATAATCACCACCATTAGATCCGCCGCGGCCATCGCCACCAGGTACCGCGTGACGCATTTGGACAGACCGCAGTTTCCCCGGCTGAGAATGATGATGGCCACAAGGTTAACTGCAGTGACAAAAAAGACCAAAAATTAGAATTTTAAAAAATCTAACACATTTTGCGTGGAGATACAGCCATGATCTGTTCGCTGGAAATAAAATCCGTTGTTCATCTCTGCTGGACATTATCAGTGGAAGTAAAGAATACCTGTGTTTTTGCGGTTTGTTTGAAAGCCTGACCGCAGCACAAAGCGCTTTACAGGAGCACCTGCTGCATTGTCTCCTCACGTTCACCGATGCAGCAGCGATGAGTAGAGTCCAAGAATGATAGATCACAGAAACGCTCCCTTCGGCCCATATCTCCATGCCGACCGGCACGGCCATCTGAGCTGATCGCGTTCGTTCGCGTTTGGATCACATCTCTCTAAGGCTTTCGCATTTCTCAAACTGTCCAGGTGTATTTTAAATATTGTTAACGACTCTGTATCGCCCATTTCCTTTGTCAGGCTGTTCAAAACACAGAGTGACTTCTGTTTGGGAAAACGTCGCTCGGAATCCAGCTACATTTCTGCCCTCTGATCTTAAGTCTACCCCCTCTTGTTCACGATTACCCAACCACACGGAGATGAATGACTGTATCAATACATTATCGTGGCTTTATGCATCTTTAATAAGCCATCCGCGAATTGCCTGCCTCAAAGAATAAAATGCCACTCGGCCGAACCTCCCCCTGTAACTCAAGCCCTGAAGTTCCGGCAGCATCTTTGTAAATATTCTTTACATTCCGTTCAGCGTACAACTGCCTTTCCTATAACAGGGCGACCAAGACTGTTCACAGAACTGCAAGCGCGGTATCTCCATGGAGAGAGGTAGTGTAATTGAAGTGCGCGTCTACGCTTCTTTCTAGAGGCTTTAGTTATTATTCGATTGCAAGGTCAGATTCTGAAACCAAGATCTCGCACCCCAGCAACCTTCGGGGACAAACCTTTGCTCTGAGCAGAATATTGTTACCCGGTCTTAAAAGTGCTCGGCACTTGTAATGTTTTTCTTATATTTGGAATATCCATGTCAAACAATGATAAAACACAACACCACACAGGTAAAGGCTGTCAGGCAGTCACCCCTGACAGGGAGTATGCCAACGTGAAATGTTCTGACTGAACGGCGTTGGTGGTTTCTGTCTTTATTGTGACCATTTTTGACAGTGTTGCAACCTGAAATAATGTCAACACAAATAGGTTGAAGCTCTAAAATGTTCCAATGTAAATGTGGTACGTTTAGTATTTAGCACATTTATGGATTATATTCAGTAATACAGTTAATTTCACGGTATTTCATAATTATATTAACAATGATTTCAAAAAAATATTTACAGAGTGACCCATTTCAGTTCTGGCGCAGCTGCGTACCCGCGCATCTGCGAGGGAACAGTGCTGATACCAAAAAAAACATAGATCAAAATTTGAGACTGGAAAAACTTGGGAATTGTCAAAGAGTAGAAAATGGATCGTCCTTCAATTGAACATCGCTGGGAGGGGAAAATAGAAGGGGGAAATGAGTTTACCTTTCAGAAAGATGGAAGAGAAATTTTTGGTGGAAATTGGTAAATTTGCACTTGGGCGCTCAGCCGCTGGAAGATGCGTGCGCGAGTGTTTGTGGAGCGACAAGAGTCTCTGGATCACAGCCGTGGCGGCGCATCGATTATGGTGAAATGGAATCCCACCGCACGGAATCCCTGTCTTTAGACGAGTCTCTTTCACCCTTCCCTAACAAGCCGGCCTCGGTGACGAAGCACACGGCACTACTGAGTTGCTGTAAAGCCTCATTTGTTTCATAAATGTCCTATAGGGATGGAGAACATTCGCCTTTATCTGAATTTTATGTGACTGTAGACCCAAGAATGCTGTGGTTTGTTCCACTAATCATCATTTGATCGGGAAAATTAGAGAGACCGTAATAATATCAGTATTGTCTGCGATGCTCACTTCCCGTGAACCTGAATTAGAAAAGGGAACAGAATTTCACAAGTTGAAATCAAAGCTATTTACTGTGAGTTTAAACGCCAATCTACTGATCACGTGACAGGGTTGGAAGGAATGAGGTCCGCTAATGACGGGAGGCTTTGCTGGACATGGGTTGTTTGTGTGGTGTCTGTACAGCTCGAGGTCTCACGTCACAAATGAGAAGATTACAGGCAGTTCCAGTGACAAGACTGCATGAACCAGGTTAAAATATTAACAGGACAGGAGATTGAGAGGAACGAGACAGCATTTTAGGAATTTTTAATAAACACCGATTAAAATCAAATCAGCAGTAGCTGAGAGCGGCGGGAGGTTTC
This sequence comes from Hypanus sabinus, assembly GCF_030144855.1. Lineage (NCBI taxonomy): Eukaryota > Metazoa > Chordata > Chondrichthyes > Myliobatiformes > Dasyatidae > Hypanus > Hypanus sabinus. Next base: position 676,114 of record NW_026779564.1, on the reverse strand, counting down.
TGTTTCTGTATAAGTAACGAAAGGCACTTACCCGGGATACCGACAATTATAATCATTGTGTAACAAATAGCCATCTATTCAAGCATTGTTAATCCAAGGCTGTTAGTATTTGCAATTCTTTTCGGAATACTTCCAATTTCTAAATATCATAAAAGTTGTAAATAGCCATTAAGTAAACTCAAACAGCTATAACAACGCCCAGAGAGGAAATTTCTTTTACGCCTGCAGAGTAAAACTCTTCACCGATCACACGTTGTTGAGAGTCCACCGCGTCTGGATGTTTCCGTCCTCAATGTAGCTGAAGCACAGAATGACATTCTTTTATAGAATAATAGGTTACTAATGATGAAAACAACGTACATTACTACTATTTACTACTAATAATTGCTACTAATTAGCCATTATTTCTCTGTTTTAGCGAACCGTAATGCCAATGGGGAAATAATACGCCTTATTTCATTGAACTGAAAACAACACCAGTCTTGTAGCCTCAAGGGACGGCTAACGCTGGGACTACATCCCCTTTGCCCAGTAACTCGTTTTATTGCACATGTTAAATACAGCAAAATATACAGAAAGGCATGGCAAAAATAAAGGCAAACAAAATGAGATAAAAGTAAATTTCACTTTTGCCCAGTAACAAGCCTTATTGCATTTCGTTGTAGCTGTCGTTCCTGTCATCGGTGAAGACACGGTGGATGTAGGAACTGTTTCCAGCGTCACCTCTCAGTGGGAGTGGGGAAGATGTTGTGCAGTGGTGCATTGGAGCCACCCGGTGGTCTGTGTGTCCGGATGTGTTGCTATTGTAGTGGCTATGAAGCTGGAATTGTGGCGGTGAAAAGTACTCGGGGTGAGCCATCATATTACTCATCATTGCAGATTTCTCTGCAACAGAGTTAGTCAGTTTTGCAATGTTCGTCATCAGTCGGGTCAGACTATCCGTGAACTCCCTGTCGGTTGCCTCCATACGCTCCAGTGTTTGCTTTGTTTAACTCCTCCTGCGCGAGAGCCAAGAGCTGCCGTCGTTTGGCAATTTCCTTTTAGGTTTCTCTAGTCGCACCAACGCGCAGCAAATCCTTCACGGCGAGGTTCGACACCAAACATGTCGCTTGATTTCGGTAAATGTGGCCTGCGCATGCCCAGTAGGAGGAGATTCGCCCAAATAACCATTTTAGTGTGGACAGAGGTACTTTCAAATACGCCTGGTGTGGACGCCTATCGTTTTTACGCGAAAAAGGCGTTTTCAAAATTATCCAGTATAATGTGGACGTAGCCTATGATTGACTTACTTTGCTCCGGTGACTTTTTCCCGGATATGACACATTGACATTAATGTTTTGTTTTTTGCCGCAAACCCTCACTGTTTTCATTGTTACAGAGTCAGTCACAAACACAGATGTTGGCAAATATGCGGCGCGAAATGTAAACCAATGACACCAGCATTACAGACATTATCAGAGATAGAGAAAAACAGAACATATTGTGTCAACACCGGTTTTAATGCAAATAAGCACCAATAACGATATTACAGAGTCACCAGGTTGGATTTCAGAAGGAGATTGTTTGAGGGAAAAAGTGCGTATTAAGCGGCTAAAGTTACGTGTATAAGTGTGTACCTCCAATATATCTTAAAACGTATCTGTATAAAATTTCCCACTCGTTCTCTGGATTTTCAAACGGTGAAGTAACGGACAAAGCCGATGATGAATCCACCCGAGGAACAGTGAGATGCTGAACTTCTGCGGCGCGCAATTCGCTGTAGGACTACAGTGAGCTGATAAGGCTGCCATTCACTGCCCTGTGGGGTACGAGCACAACCATCCATCCCTGGTGTGAATACGGGCATAATTTAACAAACTACGTTCAGCCATCTATAGATTCCAACCCGATTCTTCTCATGGTTGAACGTAAAAATGCCCGTGTTCTTGGCATTACCTTCGCAGTGCCGTGCGGAAATAAATGCAGGACTGACAAATAGGGACACACGATCACATAAAGACATATTAAAAGCCATTATTAGCAGACAGACACACACACACATCCACACACACACACACACACACACACACACACACACACACACACACACTCAGTACACACACACACACACACACACACACACACACACATCCACACACACACACACACACACACACACACACACACACACACACACACACACACACATCCACACACACACACACACACACACACACACACACGTTCTCTATCTCAGCGTGAGAGTGTGGGTTTCATTCTGTATCTGTCAGTCTTTGTTACAGTGTGAGAGTGTGGGTTTCAGTCTGTATCTGTCAGTCTCTGTTACAGTGCGAGAGTGTGGGTTTCATTCTGTAAATGTCAGTCTCTGTTACAGTGCGAGAGTGTGGGTTTCATTCTGTAAATGCCAGTCTCTGTTATATTGTGAGAGTGTGGGTATCATTCTGTATCTGTCCGTCTCTGTTACAGCGTGAGAGTGTGGGTTTCATTCTGTATCTGTCAGTCTATGTACAGCGTGAGAGTGTGGGTTTCATTCTGTATTTGTCTGTCTCTGTCACAGCGTGAGAGTCTGGGTTTCATTCTGTATCTGTCAGTGTCTGTTACACTGTGAGAGTGTGTGTTTCATTCTGTCTCTGTCAGTCTCTGTTACAATGCGAGAGTGTGGGTTTCATTCTGTATCAGTCAGTCTCTGTTACAATACGAGAGTGTGTTTTTCATTCTGTATCTGTCAGTCTCTGTTACAGTGTGAGAGTGTGGGGTTAATTCTGCATCTGTCAGTCTCTGGTACAGTGTGAAAGTGTAGTTTTCAGTGACGGGCTAATTATTGGAGAACATTCTTAGAAACAGGATATAAGGGAATTTCCTGAAGCAGTTTACAGTTAGATTTGCGAGTATCAGTGTGGCGTTTTGAGGGGCAGATCATCTCTCACGGCCCAGGTTCAATTCTGTGAAGATCTGACGATCATCCTTCGGTTACCCATGCTACGACCTTTCAGAAGGCTTGGTATCCTGCAAAAGTTGGCTTGTGGATTCAGGACTGACGCCCAAGAAGGCAGAGAATAAATGTGGATTGAGTGTTTTCCCCTTGGATGCTGGTGCCAGTGGTGTCCTGTGCGATCTGTTCTGTGATCCCCGGATTTAAAATGATGTGAATAAGGAAGTGGAATGGTGAGTTATTGTACTTTTAATGATGTTGAAGTTGGTGGAATTATGGATAGTGTAGAAGAGAGTCAGAGTTTACAACAGGACAGTGAAAGGACACAGAGCAGCGATAAGATGTTACAGATGGTGCTCAACCCGGATGTCATAAAGGGACCTGGAATGGACCCAAATGCATGACGCAGGCACTGAAGTATTAGGGGCATGACGGGGACGACTAAAGGATAGAACATGGTAAGGTGACCGTGGAGTGAAGGACGTGGCATTCAAAGGTGATCCTGGGGTTTAGAGTGAGTTCATGGCAAGGCAGGGTCTTGGAGATCATGGGAAGGCAGGGTCTTTGCTAGGCTAGAGGATGGGTCTTTGGGACAAGGAATGCAGGGCAGACAACCCGCTGAGCGGACCGCATAATTGCTTGGCAGGGCCGCGTCCCAGGCATGAACTGGACCTGGGCAAGACGCGGGACACCTGGGCAGTTGTGATACTTTCTCGAGCCAACCGAGGGCCTCACATTAGTACGAGTTCCATAATGGAAACAGAGTGATGAGACTCTCTCCAATAAGCCGAGAACCACAATCAGCACAGAGCGGTGCACTACAGGAGCAGAAGGAAGTGTGATTGACAGGTGAGCTTGAACACTGCCGCTGTTCTGCACATACTGATAGTGACGTTCGAAAGGCAATAGACCTGACAGTAAATCAGGAGTAAATAATTACAACTTCGTTACAAGTAATAGAACAGCTTAGGAGCCTGCGGATTGTTTACTGATTTCACTTGCTACTTTTGTTCAAAGACCGAATGGATGGAGAAATAGTGGCAGAATTATTGCTGGTTTGAGATTAACTTTAAATTGAAATATACTGCATGGCACGTCACGGGTGTGGGGTGTCAAATCATTCCCTGACAGAGGTCATGTTCCCAAAAGCCCCATGTGTGTGCTGGAAAACCTGCTCTTCAAACTATCGAAACCCTCGCTAATTTCCTGAAGAAACGTTCCCTTTTTGATCAAAGGTCTCTGGAATATCGCTGTGGTACTTTCAAAGTGTTTGGAGGAATATGGGCAGTGTGTTTTACTGTAACCCATGTCAGCTGTCACTGTGATCCCCCGGAATGACTGGAACGTACGAAACAAAAGAATGAACGAATGCTCCCCTTTAATAAAGAAGTGTTCTCCATTTCACCCGCCAGAACAAACTCCTTCCCTCAATTTCAGAAGCGAAGGTGCAGGGTCAAATATTACAAAATGACTCGACTTCAATATGAATGCCTGTTTTAAAGCAACAATGATATAAAATATGCGAATTAAATAGCTGATGACAGGTATCATGGGAAACAACAGGGAAAAAAAAGCACATCATATTTTGCTTTAAATTAATAGACTCCCTTGAGGAGTCAAATTCATGCCAAGTGGATAGAGTGAATATAAATAGTTTAACGTAAGTGTTTGTGCACTAAGTTGTCACTAATGTCCCTGACGTGATCGCCACGCTAATTGCCTCAGTGGAATTGCTCTCTCCTCAGTAAAAGTCTGCTAAACCGATCACCAGTCCAGCTGAGCGGCTGAAACGCTCTGTACAACTGAACGCTGCTTCTGACGGAATATGGAATATCCGGCGATTTACCACATCGCGGGAATTTTCTATCCCACACTTGTAGCGGTTGGTGTCCTCGGTAAGATGCCGGAGCTGGTCACTTTATGTATAGCGCAGTCGTTTCTCTGCTGCGGTATCCGCACTGTTTCTAAGCACAGAGGCTACCGTCAACTGAAACGTGTACCCGGAATGTAGAATTCAGGCATCTCATGTTTTTATTTCCATTTTTCATATTTTGATGGAAGTGTTTTCCTCTTTTGTCAATTCAGTTGGTACCGATATCATCACTGTTTCATAATTTCACCTCGCTGGGCTTTCTGAAGTGACGCTGGTCTCTGCTTTTCTAGGTCCGAGTCTCTATCTGTGCAGACACTCCGACCTTAGCACAACGTGGCAGCTTATTTAAATGACTGTCCAGTCTATTTTCGGCACGTAGGTCTGTTCTTCTGTAAGTCAGTGAAAGAGAACTCGTGCTTTATATCTCCTTGACTGCACTTTGTCGCCGCTACAAACAATCCTTTCAGTTATTTCGTCTCTAACTATGGAAATGGTGCTTACAGGAGCGATCGACTGTTCACCGGTACGTGAGTCGTGGAACTCGGATACCTCGCTCTAAACTGTGGGAATGTCGCCAATCCACTGACACTCACAACCGTCATTGTCCTCCAGCCGGAGTGCAGCGACCGGGACCGCACACACTGGATTCCCGCTTTCCACTTCCAAACAGACCATACCCTGCATAGCATCGGTAGAATGGGGGCATTCAGGGAGCTGACCATATTTCTATTTTGTTTCCAAATTTCTTGCAGTTAATTTAACGGCGATTGTGATCCTATCTCGGGGAAAATGCGGCCTCTCCAAATGCATCACCCGTTACTTGGTTGGAATGGCAGCAGCGGATCTGATGGTGGTTATCGTTGTTGCTTTATTGGATCAGACCAACAGAATCTACATTTATTCCACATCCCTGCTCATCACTCCTGTATGCGCTCTGACACTTGTATTTGCGGCTGTGACGCAGGACTGTTCTGTTTGGTTCACGGTCAGTTTTACATTCGATCGCTTCATCGCAATATGTTGCCGAAAGCTGCGGGAGCGATACTGCACCGAGAGATCAGCAACGGTGATTATGGTGACCGTGGTTATAGTGAGCTGCGGGAAATGTGTCCCGTTATTCTTTGCCATTGAACCTTACGTCATCATTGACAACACGCCGTGGCGTTGCACCCTCACACATGAATACGCTACTTCACCCGTGTGGAGAGGATACGCATTACTGCAGAGCATTTTAACACCATTGATACCAATCGGCTTAATCCTTGTGTTTAACGTGTTAACCGTAAGACATATCGTTGTGTCAAATAGAGTCCGCAGAAGGCTTCGGCACAACAGCGACAATCAGAAGGATGCCGAGGTGGAAAAACGCAGAAAATCGATGATTTTGCTGTTTTCTATTTCAGCTAATTTCATATTATTGTGGATGCCCTATGTAGCCCGTTCTTTAAAATGGCAAGTGCAAAACTATTTTTATGAGGACAGATATTTGAGTTCCCCGGTATACATCCTGCAACAATTTGGGTACATGTTACAATTTCTCAGCATGTGCACCAATACTTGTATCTATACACTGACACAGAGGAAATTCAGAGAAGAGCTGAGGAATGGAACCAAATATATGTTTACATTAAATGGCCATCTGTGTAGATAACGCCCGCGTCTAATGACAATTCAGCGGAGTTTTCAAATAAAGCCGTTTTACAATGAACAGTTTTGGCAAATATGTCATAAATCCAAACAATCATAAGCCTGGTCGCCCGGAAATTGCAGAATTTGTGGAAGACTGCTGACTTCATGCAGTTCAGGCAGGTAGCAATACAAACGCTCATCGCTGCTGGCGTGATTGTCACTTTACTTGAAGATTGTTCCGAACTATCACAGACACTCGACTGTCACAAAGGGCAGGGATGGTTTCAGGACTTAACGGGTTTTAGACGTTTAAAATCGACAGGGAGTGCGATGGGAAACCAGGGATAGTATCGCAGCTGCAGAAAGGGAGGAAAACGTGGAGCGTTCGTTTGTTCATACACTGGGCGACGATGACCCCATATAGAGTATTCTGTACAGCCGCCGACCTGTTTACCCCCCAAAGAAATCAATATCTGCATCGGGAACGGTGAGGAACCGGTCGGGAAGCGGATCTTGGACACTAGCAATGTTATTGTCACAGGTAAGTGAAACTTCCACAATATTCTTTGGCACCTTCCCAGGGTAAAGGTTCTGGCATAATCTCTCAGTTGTGTGCCGGAAGGATTCATTTCAAATATAAAAAGAAAGGCAGTCTAGCGAACAGTCCAGACCGGATCTAATATTAGAAAAGAGAACGGATCAGGTGACAGATCTCTCCGCGGGTAAGCAGTTCAGAACGATAGGACAGAACTCCTCTCCATTTACCTTACACGTGGATATGGCCGAGGAGCATGGGATGTATTTAACTGGAGATCTGCGATGTGTTGTGCTTTCTGGCCAAAACTTGGGAAGTTAAATAAGGAAATGATGTACTCAAGGAAATGCGATATGTGGAGATTGTTCAGAAAACACGTACATGGTTTTCAGTATAAGCTTGTCTCATTGAGGCAGGCAAATGATGATTGCGTAAAGTAACCCTTGCTGACATGAAATATGGAACCGCTCGTCGAGAGGAAGAAAGGAAGAGACTTAAGGTTTAGGAAGAACGGATCAGTTAGGATTTTGGCGAGTCACCATGTAGACAGAAAAATAATTTTACAGTGGACTTCAAAGTCAGAAGGAGATTAGAGATGCACTAAGATAAGAGAAGAACAGAAGGATCACTAGAGAGACTGTGGGCAGATCAGAGGTAAAAGAGGAAAACCTTTATCTAGAGTCCAAGGAGGCGGTGAGGCTCCTCACTGAATAAGTTGATCAATGTGAACAGAGCAGCAAAAGGCAGATATGCTCGATCAAGCCGACGCTGGGAAAAAGGATCTTTATGATAGATGATTCCCCGGTACCGGAACGGATATAGTGCAGGTCATAGATGATACTCCGATACCGGAACGGATATAGTGCTGGTCATAGATGATTCCCCGATACCGGAACGGATATAGTGCAGGTCAGAGATGATTCCCCGATACCGGAACGGATATAGTGCAGGTCATAGATGATTCCCCGATACCGGAACGGATATAGTGCAGGTCATAGATGATTCCCCGATACCGGAACGGATATAGTGCAGGTCATAGATGATTCCCGATACCGGAACGGATATAGTGCAGGTCATAGATGATTCCAGATACCGGAACGGGTATAGTACAGGTCATAGATGATTTCCCGATACCGGAACGGATTTAGTGCAGGTCATAGATGATTCCCGATACCGGAACTTGTATAGTGCAGGTCATAGATGATTCCCCGATACCGGAACGGATATATTCCAGGTCATAGCTGATTCCCGATACCGGAACGGATACAGTGCAGGTGATAGATGATTTCCCGATACCGGAACGCAGATAGTGCAGGTCATAGATGATTTCCCGATACAGGAACGGATATAGTGCAGGTCATAGATGATTCCCCGATACCGGAACGGATATAATGCAGGTCATAGATGATTCCCCGATACCGGAACGGATATAGTGCAGGTCATAGATGATTCCCCGATTCCGGAACGGATATAGTGCAGGACATAGATGATTTCCCGATACCGGAACGGATATTGTGCAGGTCATAAATGATTTCCCGATACCGGAACGGATAGAGTGCAGGTCATAGATGATTCCCCGATACCGGAAAGGTTATAGTGCAGGTCACAGATGATTACCCGATACCGGAACGGATATAGTGCAGGTCATAGATGATTCCCCGATACCGGAACGGATATAGTGCAGGTTATAGATGATTCCCCGATACCGGAACGGATATACTGCAGGTCATAGAATATTCCCGATACCGGAACGGATATAGTGCAGGACATAGATGATTCCCGATACAGGAACGGGTATTGTGCAGGTCATAGATGATTTCCCGATACCGGAACGGATATAGTGCAGGTCATAGATGATTCCCCGATACCGGAACGGATATAGTGCAGGTGATAGATGATTTCCCGATACGGAACGGATATAGTGCAGGTCATAGATGATTCCCCGATACCGGAACGGATATAGTGCAGGTCATAGATGATTCCCGATACCGGAACGGATATAGTGCAGGTCATAGATGATTCCAGATACCGGAACGGGTATAGTACAGGTCATAGATGATTTCCCGATACCGGAACGGATATAGTGCAGGTCATAGATGATTCCCCGATACCGGAACGGATATAGTGCAGGTCATAGCTGATTCCCGAGACCGGAATGGATATAGTGCAGGTCATAGATGATTCCCGATACCGGAACGGATTTAGTGCAGGTCATAGATGATTCCCGATACCGGAACTTGTATAGTGCAGGTCATAGATGATTCCCCGATACCGGAACGGATATATTCCAGGTCATAGCTGATTCCCGATACCGGAACGGATACAGTGCAGGTGATAGATGATTTCCCGATACCGGAACGCAGATAGTGCAGGTCATAGATGATTTCCCGATACAGGAACGGATATAGTGCAGGTCATAGATGATTCCCCGATACCGGAACGGATATAATGCAGGTCATAGATGATTCCCCGATACCGGAACGGATATAGTGCAGGTCATAGATGATTCCCCGATTCCGGAACGGATATAGTGCAGGACATAGATGATTTCCCGATACCGGAACGGATATTGTGCAGGTCATAAATGATTTCCCGATACCGGAACGGATAGAGTGCAGGTCATAGATGATTCCCCGATACCGGAAAGGTTATAGTGCAGGTCACAGATGATTACCCGATACCGGAACGGATATAGTGCAGGTCATAGATGATTCCCCGATACCGGAACGGATATAGTGCAGGTTATAGATGATTCCCCGATACCGGAACGGATATACTGCAGGTCATAGAATATTCCCGATACCGGAACGGATATAGTGCAGGACATAGATGATTCCCGATACAGGAACGGGTATTGTGCAGGTCATAGATGATTTCCCGATACCGGAACGGATATAGTGCAGGTCATAGATGATTCCCCGATACCGGAACGGATATAGTGCAGGTGATAGATGATTTCCCGATACGGAACGGATATAGTGCAGGTCATAGATGATTCCCCGATACCGGAACGGATATATTCCAGGTCATAGCTGATTCCCGATACCGGAACCGATACAGTGCAGGTCATAGATGATTTCCCGATACCGGAACGGATATAGTGCAGGTGATAGATGATTCCCCGATACCAGAACGGATATAGTGCAGGTGATAGATGATTCCCCGATACCGGAGCGGATATAGTGCAGGTCATAGATGATTCCCGATACCGGAGCGGATATGGTGCAGGTCATAGATGATTTCCCGATACATGAAATGATATAGTGCAGGTCATAGATGATTCCCCGAAACCGGAACGGATATAGTGCAGGTCATAGATGATTCCCCGATACCGGAACGGATATAATGCAGGTCATAGATGATTTCCCGATACCGGAACGGATATAGTGGAGGTCATAGAAGATTTCCCGATACTGCAACGGGTATAGTGCAGGTCATAGATGATTTCCCGGTACCGGATCGGAAATAGTGCAGGTCATAGAAGATTTCCCGATATCGGAACGGATATAGTGCAGGTCATAGATGATTCCACGATACCGGAACGGATATAGTGCAGGTCATAGATGATTCCCCGATACCGGAACGGATGTAGTGCAGGTCATAGATGATTTCCCGATACCGGAACGGATATAGTGGAGGTCATAGAAGATTTCCCGATACCGCAACGGATATAGTGCAGGTCATAGATGATTTCCCGGTACCGGATCGGAAATAGTGCAGGTCATAGAAGATTTCCCGATAACGGAACGGATATAGTGCAGGTCATAGATGATTCCACGATACCGGAACGGATATAGTGCAGGTCATAGATGATTCCCCGATACCGGAACGGATGTAGTGCAGGTCATAGATGATTTCCCGATACCGGAACGGATATTGTGCAGGTCATAAATGATTTCCCGATACCGTAACGGATATAGTGCAGGTCATAGATGATTCCCCGATACCGGAAAGGTTATAGTGCAGGTCACAGATGATTACCCGATACCGGAACGGATATAGTGCAGGTCATAGATGATTCCCCGATACCGGAACGGATATAGTGCAGGTTATAGATGATTCCCCGATACCGGAACGGATATACTGCAGGTCATAGATGATTCCCGATACCGGAACGGATATAGTGCAGGTCATAGATGATTCCCGATACCGGAACGGGTATTGTGCAGGTCATAGATGATTTCCCGATACCGGAACGGATATAGTGCAGGTCATAGATGATTGCCCGATACCGGAACGGATATAGTGCAGGTGATAGATGATTTCCCGATACGGAACGTATATAGTGCAGGTCATAGATGATTCCCCGATACCGGAACGTATATATTCCAGGTCATAGCTGATTCCCGATACCGGAACGGATACAGTGCAGGTCATAGATGATTTCCCGATACCGGAACGGATATAGTGCAGGTCATAGATGATTCCCCGATACCAGAACGGATATAGTGCAGGTGATAGATGATTCCCCGATACCGGAACGGATATAGAGCAGGTCATAGATGGTTTCCCGATACCGGAACGGATATAGTGCAGGTCATAGATGATTCCCGATACCGGAACGGATATAGTGCAGGTCATAGATGATTTACCGATACCGGAAATGATATAGTGCAGGTCATAGATGATTCCCCGATACCGGAACGGATATAGTGCAGGACATAGATGATTCCCCGATATCGGAACGGATATTGTGCAGGTCATAGATGATTTCCCGATACTGCAACGGATATTGTGGAGGTCACAGATGATTTCCCGATACCGCAACGGATATAGTGCAGGTCATAGATGATTCCCCGGTACCGGGCGGAAATAGTGCAGGTCATAGATGATTTCCCGATACCGGAACGGATATAGTGCAGGTCATAGATGATTCCCGATACCGGAACGGGTATAGTGCAGTTCATAGATGATTTCCCGGTACAGGAACGGATATAGTGCAGGTCATAGATGATTTCCCGATACAGGAACGGATATAGTGCAGGTCATAGATGATTCCCCGATACCGGAAAGGATATAGTGCAGGTAATAGATGATTCCCCGATAACGGAACGGATATAGTGCAGGTTATAGATGATTCCCGATACCGGAACGGATACAGGGAAGGTCATAGATGATTCCCGATACCGGAACGGGTATAGTGCAGGTCATAGATGATTCCCCCATACCGGAACGGATATAGTGCAGGTGATAGATGATTTCCCGATACCGGAACGGATATAGTGCAGGTCATAGATGATTCCCCGATACCGGAACGGATATATTCCAGTTCATAGCTGATTCCAAATACCGGAACGGATACAGTGCAGGTCATAGATGATTTCCCGATAAGGGACCGGAGATCGTGCAGGTCATAGATGATTTCCCGGTACAGGAATGGATATAGTGCAGGTCATAGATGATTCCCCGATACCGAAAAGGATATAGTGCAGGTCATAGATGATTTCCCGATACCGGAACGGATATAGTGCAGGTCATCGATGATTCCCCGATACCGGAACGGATATAGTGCAGGTTATAAATGATTTCCCAATACCGGAACGGATGTACTGCAGGTCATAGATGATTCCTCGATACCGGAACGGATATAGTGCAGGTGATAGATGATTCCCCGATACCGGAGCGGATATGGTGCAGGTCATAGATGGTTTCCCGTTACCGGAGCGGATATAGTGCAGGTCATAGATGATTCCCGATTCCGGAACGGATATAGTGCCTGTCATAGATAATTTACCGATACCGGAAATGATATAGTGCAGGTCATAGATGATTCCCCGATACCGGAACGGATATAGTGCAGGTCATAAATGATTCCCCGATACCGGAACGGATATTGTGCTGGTCATAGGTGATTTCCCGATACCGGAACGGATATAGTGCAGGTCATAGATGATTTCCCGATACCGGAACGGATATTGTGGAGGTCATAGATGATTTCCCGATACCGCAACGGATATAGTGCAGGTCATAGATGATTCCCCGGTACCGGACGGAAATAGTGCAGGTCATAGATGATTTCCCGATACCGGAACGGATATAGTGCAGGTCATAGATGATTTCCCGATAACGGAACGGATATAGTGCAGGTCATAGATGATTTCCCGATAGCGGAACGGATATAGTGCAGGTCATAGATGATTCCCCGATACCGGAGCGGATATAGTGCAGGTCATAGATGATTCCCTATACCGGAACGGGTATAGTGCAGGTCATAGATGATTCCCGATACCGGAACGGGTATAGTGCAGGTCATAGATGATGTCCCGATACCGGAACGGATATTGTGCAGGTCATAGATGATTCCCCGATACCGGAACGGATATAGTGCAGGTCATAGATGATTCCCCGATACCGGAACGGATATAGTGCAGGTCTTAGATGATTCCCCGATACCGGAACGGATATAGTGCAGGTCATAGATGATTCGCCGATACCGGAACGGATATAGTGCAGGTCATAGATGATTCCCCGATACCGGAACGGATATAGTGCAGGTCTTAGATGATTCCCCGATACCGGAACGCATATAGTGCAGGTCATAGATGATTCGCCGATACCGGAACGGGTATAGTGCAGGTCTTAGATGATTCCCCGATACCGGAACGGATATAGTGCAGGTCATAGATGATTCGCCGATACCGGAACGGGTATAGTGCAGGTCTTAGATGATTCCCCGATACCGGAACGGATATAGTGCAGGTCATAGATGATTCCCCGATACCGGATCGGATATAGTGCAGGTCATAGATGATTCCCCGATACCGGAACTGATATAGTGACGGTCATAGATGATTCCCAGATACCGGAACGGATATAGTGTAGGTCATAGTTGATTCCCCGATACCGGAACGGATATAGTGCAGGTCATAGATGATTCCCCGATACCGGAACGGATATAGTGCAGGTCATAGATGATTCTCCGATACCGGAACGGCTAAAGTGCAGGTCATAGATGATTCCCCGATACCGGAACGGATATAGTGCAGGTCATAGATGATTCCCCGATACCGGAACGGATACAGTGCAGGTCATAGATAATTCCCCGATACCGGAACGGATATAGTGCAGGTCATAGATGATTCCCCGATACCGGAACGGATATAGTGCAGGTCATAGATGATTCCCCGATACCGGAACGTATATAGTGCAGGTCATAGATGATTCCCCGATTACCGGAACGGATATAGTGCAGGTCATAGATGATTCCCCGATTAACGGAACGGATATAGTGCAGGTCATAGATGATTCTCCGATACCGGAACGGCTATAGTGCAGGTCATAGATGATTCCCCGATACCGGAACGGATATAGTGCAGGTCATAGATGATTCCCCGATACCGGAACGGATACAGTGCAGGTCATAGATGATTCCCCGATACCGGAACGGATATAGTGCAGGTCATAGATGATTCCCCGATACCGGAACGGATATAGTGCAGGTCATAGATGATTCCCCGATACCGGAACGTATATAGTGCAGGTCATAGATGATTCCCCGATTACCGGAACGGATATAGTGCAGGTCATAGATGATTCCCCGATTAACGGAACGGATATAGTGCAGGTCATAGATGATTCCCCGATACCGGAACGGATATAGTGCAGGTCATAGATGATTCCCCGATACCGGAACGGATATAGTGCAGGTCTTAGATGATTCCCCGATACCGGAACGGATATAGTGCAGGTCATAGATGATTCCCCGATACCCGAACGGATATAGCGCAGGGAATAGATGATTCCCGGATATCGGAAGGGATATAGCCATTGTAATAGATGATTCCCCGCTCCCGGAAAGGATATATTCCAGGTAATTTGCAAGGCGAGCGAAGACATTGCTGCGCTTTTGGACAGGATATCTGTGTCTTCGCTGGCCACGGAATTAGAACTAGATGATTGAAGGGTGAAAAATGTTATTCAATTGTTCATGAAAGATAATAGGGGTGGTTTTTGGAACTTATAGACCAGGGAGTCTTACATCTGTAGCGGGTAAACTACTGCACGGTATTATTGATGAATAATACCCTCATACTCTTTGCTCCAAATTATCTCACCTCACTGTGCTACTTGACATCTGCGATTGGGTTTACAGCTTCCTGACCAACAGAAGTCAGCAGGTAAGGATGGGAAAGGTCACGTCGGTTACTCGAATCACCAACACCGGCGCCCTCCGGGGGTGTGTCCTCTCTCCACTGCTGTTCTCCCTCTACACCAATGACTGCACCTCCCCCAACCCCTATGTGAAGCTTTTGACGTTTGCAGACGACATCAAACTCATCCAGAACAGTGATGAGTCTGCACACCGACAGCAGGTGGACCAACTGGCACTCTGGTGCAGTCGGAAGAATCTGGAGCTGAACACTTTCAAGACAAAGGAGGTGATAGTGGATTTCAGGAGTCATGCCCCCGTAATGTCCCCCCTCACAATCCTCAGCAGCCCTGTGTCCACCGTGGAGAACTTCATTGGGAACAACCATCTCTCAGGATCTGAAGTGGGAGCAGAACATCAACTCCATCCTGAAGAAGGCCCAGCAGCGGATGTACTTCCTGCGGCTCTTGAGGAAATATGGTCTGCCTCAGGAATTGCTGCTGCAGTTCTACACTGCAGTCATTGAGTCTGTCCTGTGCACCTCCATCACTATGTGGTTTGGAGCCGCCACTAAGCAGGATAGAACCAAACTACAGCGCACAGTGAGGACTGCCGAGTGCATCATTGGAGCCTCCCTGACCTCTATTGTGGACCTGTACTCTTCCAGTTTGAAGAAGAGGGCGGGGAACATCATAAAGGACTCCTTCCATCCTGCGCACGGACTGTTTGAACTGATTCCGTCTGGTAGGCGCTTCAGATCCCTCCAGACTAAGACTAATAGGCACTGGGGAAGTTTTTTCCCTTCTGCGGTCACTTTGCTGAACAGGTAACTGCCGGTTAACTGTCGGCTAACTATTACTTGGATTGCACTACCTGTATGGATAATCTATATTTTCATTTATATTTATCATTATTATTGTTATGAGCAGAGAGACAACATCTGATTCCTAGTATGCATACAGGTACTTGGCAATTAAAGTCTGATTCTGATTCTGATTCTGAACTTAGGAGTATTTGGAGAAACGTAGTCTGGCTACGGACAGACAACGTGGCATGTTGTCCTTTATGAGCTAGATTGAATTATTTGAAAAAGTGAAAACGAAACAAACAGATGAATCAGGACAGTCGATGAGGGTCCATTAATTATGGTCAGGCGTTTGATCAGTTCACCTATAGCAGACTCATTCAGAAAGTCAGAGGCATGGGTTCCAGGGAAACCTGGTTGCGTTGATTCAGAATTGGCATCCTAACAGAAGGCAGATAATGTGGTAGACAGAGTGAATTCTGGCTGGAAGACAAAGGGCAGTCGTGTTCCGCACGGAGAGTCGAAACTTCGGTAAACTTTACAACTCCATTGCGAGTCTGCAGTTACAGTGCTCAAAGAGATAGGGCTGAGGAAATAACTGGTTTAATCTGATCACACAACAACACCTGGATAATTAATGCAATTAGGGCTGATGACTTATGCAAATCGCTCAGCTATTGACTGCACCAGCGCGTTTTCTGAACTGACCTGTCATTTACGTATTACAGGGCAAATGCTACAATGACTTCAAAGCATCTTTTCCAATGGAGCCCTACAACTTAAAACCAGCATTTCAAAGTGTTCAGCAGCAGCTTCTTGTGCTCATGAAAAGAACCAGCCTTCCAAAATGCCAATTCCAATTTTCCACTTCAAGTACACACCATTTTATCCTAATATCAATTTACCTCTGAATCGTGGTTTTATCGTATCGGGGGAGGATACGCTCATATTTCGATCCATGTAATCCTGTATTCACATGGCCGGTGTGGTATCCGTGTCTTCCTCTGAAATCAATTTTAAATGAAACTTACAAAACTATAAAACTAAAAACGCAGCGAAGGCAAAGCAAATACCCGGTCTCACACTTGTCTTCATTGAAAACCATCGCAGACTGTTGGGGAATACAGAATAAAGAATTTCCAAAGCTTCCATCTCCTCATGCTATAACCATCCATTAACTCAGTCACTATGCTTCAGTGTGTGCAAGGACAGAGGGATCGAACAGTATCACCGACTTTCTAGATCGGTCGGTGCTGTGAGACACTTGAAGTTCTATCCCAGACATACAGTCAGACAACCATGGGAAACCATTGCACAGGAACAAGGTCTTCAGCCCGTCAGGTCAATGAGGAATTATTTACACTGCTACTGCCAACGGCCTCACGGGGACCGTGGCCATCCATATCCCTCACATCCGTGTACATCTCCAATCATCTCTTAAACTTTGGCATCGGAATCTCAATTAACATTTGCGTTCACAGGACTATCTAAACTCTGTCGACCCTCCGGGTGAAGAAGTTCCCCATCATGTTTCCCTTAAACATCCCACATTTCACCCTTCACCCATGATTTCTAGTTGTATTCTCACCCAACATCAGTGGAGAAAGCCCGCTGGCATTTACACTCTCTAGACGCCTCATAATGTTGTATACCTCTATCATATTTCCCCTCAGTCTTCTACCCGCTCGGGAATAAAGAGCTGACATCTGCAATCTTTCCCTTTAATTCAAAACATTCAGTCCCAGCAATAGCCTTGTAATTTTTCTTTGCATTCTTTCGAACTTATTTACATCTTTCCTGCAGGTAGTTGGGCCAAACCGCACACAGTATTCCAAATTGGGCCCCAATAAAGTCCTCAAACAAAGCATCGTAACGTCCCAACTCCTGTACTCAGTGCTTTGGCCTATGATGTCAAATGATTGAAAAACTTCTTTGTTTACGACCCTGTCTTACAGCGCCGCAACTTTCATTGAATATGAACCTGTATTACCAGATTCGTTTGTTCTATCGTACTCCTCAGTGCCCTATTTCTCATTGTGTCAGACCAACCTTGGCTCGTCCTCCCAAATTGCAACATTTGCCTCTTCTAAATCTGATCGGCCATTTTCAGCCCATTTTTCCAGATTCCGCCTCCTGCTCTGGTAGTCTTCCTAGCTGTGGACTGCACCCATATTGTTGGTGTCATCGGCAAATTTGCTGACCCAGTTATCGACGTTATTATCGAGATCGCTGCCATAGATGACAAATAACAATGGACACAGCAACGATCCCTGCGGCACTCCTCTCGTCACAGGTCCCCAGTCAGAGAGACAACCATCTAATGGCGAATCCAATTTACTACCTCATCGTGAAAGCCAAACGACCGAACCTTCCCGAGAACCCTTCCATGTGAATTCTTGCAAATTCCTTGTAGACGGCATCCAATGCCTTGCCTTCAACACCATTCCTGGTTACTACCTGGTAAAGCTTGGTAAGTTTGGTTAGACATGATCTGCTAGGCATTGGCCCATCCTGACTATCGCTAATGATCCTGTTTCCCTTTATGGACGAATTAAATAGTGAGATGCGGTACAGTAGATAGAGCATAGAACATCGAATATTACAGGGCAGTACAGCCCTTCGTCTCACGAGGTTCTGAGAGAGTTTCAACTAATTCAAACTGGCACACCCCCGCTGCAAATGAATGAGAATTAGAACCAGAATTAATATCACAGGCATACGTCATCAAATGCCTTACTTTATGGTAGCAGT